>NW_019476795.1:0-1251 GCF_002814215.2 Seriola lalandi dorsalis | reverse complement strand
AAAATTTGTCTCCAGGCCATTCAAAAGTAACTAAAAATTTTAAGGGTTTTTAAAGAGGCTAAAGTAGAGAAAAGAAAAAGATCAGGAGAAAAGGTTGGGTAAAGCGTACAAAATGGATGCGTTAAGATGAGATGTGAATTCAAAGGGTTCAGTGGAGAAGTGGAGAACTCTTGAGTTGGAAGCTCTGAATGCCCCTCCTGTGTCAGGAACTGGGGCATTCTCACCACTGTCTTTTTTGTCCTCGAGGAAGGGGCAGGAGGATTTAACAGCCAATTTTCAAGTTTGCATATGTATTTTTGATGAAAATCAAACAGAATCATAAGTGACAGTACTTCAACTAAGAGCTTAGATGTCATTCTTGATGTGACATGTAGCACAAGGAGCTAATAGTTACTGTTATCCACTTCAGACTTGAGCATCAATTGCATGAAAACACTTTGCAGTTATCAACATGCAAGGAGTATGGCCCGAAGAAGTGTGGAGTAACATTCTCAAGTGGGCCATTCACCTCAAACAATCACTCGTCTGGCCTTAGTTATGGCAGATTGTGTTACATGTTTCTTGGAATAATGAACTGGTACGTCAACACTGCCAATCCCACATAGCAAAGAAAAGGATCTGTCTGTTCCAGCCCTTAATCCAGTCTGTTTGGGAAGCAGAGACTGTGGCGTGACACTTGTTCCTCATAGTCTCCAGTGTTCTCCCTGGAACCTCCGAGCGCCGGTTAACATTAGCATAACCGTGAGGCCCATCCACTCACTGCAGGATTAGTTCAGCTCTCCTCCCACTGTCTGATGGCTCTTTATCCAGATGGATACAGCCAGTTAGAGGTCTTAACCACACCATTGCCACTAAAGTCATTATCATTCACCACGAGAAGGAATCAGCTCACTGAGGGTCTGCTGTTTAGAGTGAGATTGACATCTCATTTGGGATGGTTTAAAACAAAAGATAGGGAACTCCCCTTCAGACTATGATGGAGTGGCCAATAAATGCCCAGTCAATCTGTCTTTATGCTAAAGTGACTATTAAACATTGTTAATCTGGTCTTGTAATGTTTTTGGAGCGCCGTATTTATGTGACGTGGATTATTTTTTGCGAGACACAAACTTTTTTCACCAAGACCAGCTTCAGCTGTCCATAGAGAGATCGATTGTTGCTAATAGAGATTTTTACATGATGTAAGAATTTTTAAACTTTTTCATGCCCGTGTCCAAATTTGGTAAACTTACTGTATTTCATTCTGGGAAT
>NW_019476794.1:0-1251 GCF_002814215.2 Seriola lalandi dorsalis | reverse complement strand
TGCATCAGTCTAAGTCAGTTGCACGAGCACCATGTGTTGCAATAAAAAGTGCATGAAAACTACTTTTGCAAGTGAGCAGGAAATGTTAAATAATAAAAGGAACAAATAAAAAGATGAAAAAACAACAAGTAAAAGACCAACTTTTGTCATTTTGGTATTAGTACAAATACAAACTTCACTGAGAACCACTGATATACAGTACTGGTTCCTAAACTGGAGGTCATGACCCCTATAAGGTGCTATGAAATGAATGTAGTGGGTCATGAGATGTTTTCCTAAGTAAATATTAATAAAAAAATGAATTCTCAAAAATCTGACTTTTCCTCCAAACTTTGCATTTCTCTTATGAAATGCTGCAACTTTATCATGTCAGGCCTCTAAAACTGACAATATAAAACAATCTGAGCAAGAAAATACGGCACAACAAGGAACCACAAGTTATGAGGCAGGTCAAACGCAGCCTTCACTCAGTCTGTGTAGTATCAATAACTGTGAACTACTCACTGGAATTTTTTAGCACATTTTGCCTCCCTTATGTAATCACACTCCAGCGCCAGCTCACGGCTCATGACCTCAATAAGGTGCTCAGGAAACAGACCTGTAAAAGAGGGAAAATATTAAAAAGCTGAAAATCATGACATTCAAGCTGCTGGTGGAGGTTAGTATGTTGACAGTAGAGGAAGTTACAAAGATCAGACAATAGCAGCTGTTATCAAGAACAAGATAAAAAACCCTCCAACAATGTTACCGTCAGGCAGCACGTTGCTCAAACTCAGAGCAGTCATGATATTATTCACGTCACTGTCGATACTCTTGGCAACCCCAGGGTACTGAAAGAAAAGATTTGAAGGTGTGATAGCGAAGTTCACTGTGTTCTGCCTCTACGTTTTATCTCTGAGCAAACACACACTCTCACCTGAATCTTCATGGCTACCTCTCTGCCGTCCTTCAGCCTCGCTAAGTGCACCTGACCAATAGACGCAGCTGCAAACGGCTTCTCCTCAAAGTACTCCAGCTTGTCTCGCCAGTGCGGGCCGAGGTCGCTGCTGATGGCTTTCTGCGGAGAGGAAAGTATCTGTCTGACCTAATGAACTCGGTTTACAGAGTGCGAGTTGTTCTCTACGGCTCCCCATACTGTACCATCATCTGTTTAGTGGGCATGAAGTCGGCGCTCTGACGAACACGCTCGAAGATTTTGGCCAGCTGAGGGTTGATAAAAGCATCGTCTGAGAGAGAGAGAGAGAGAGAGAG
>NW_019476793.1:0-1251 GCF_002814215.2 Seriola lalandi dorsalis | reverse complement strand
GCGTATAATGCAGAAGGGACTTGTTTGGTTCCTCTGCCAAGATGTGTTCTGCTATCAGCCTCACAGCCAGCAGGATCTACCTGGGTCAACCATGATGGGATGTTAGATTCAATCAGTTTCTACTTAAAGAGTGGAGCAGGTGAAGACTGTCAGCTGTTATAGGCACACACACACACACACACACACACACACACGCACACACACACTTTTTCACATGGCGTAAAAGCTCCAGCCATTGTGAACATGCGTACACTCGCCAAGTGTTGAACACATAAAGCTATTGCATTTATGGGTTCTACTTACACACATGCACACGCATGCACAACCACTGATGTATCTCCAGCTGGCTGGCAGGTGGCCAATAAAAAGGTTAATTGCGGTGTAGAGAGAGCAGGCCATTAGGCCGGCATCAGACCCGGGAACGATGGTGCAGGCGAGGGTGGAATGGGCGTGACCTCTCCGATGTAATGATGGAATGAGTCACGGGTGGCTAGCATGGCAGGGAGCATATCTGACAAATACACAGGTAATATCAGGGATTGATTGCCGGGAGACGTGGGGCTCATTCTTCCCAAGGAATCACGTCCACTTCCACACATCGCTGCCATCGCCATCAAAGCCACGGCGGGTCACTCCTCGACCTCACCTCTTCGACTCACCAGGGCTCCTGCTCTCTTCAGGTTTCTGTGGTGACGTTCACATGTGCGCAGAATGCATTTGTAATCGTTATATGATTCAGTGAGTAGGACGGGATCTAACAGCTTTATCCTCCTGTCTTACTGAGATTATGTTTATGCTTATTTTTCATAACGGAAGCACCAGCGTAGAATATACACTGAAATGACTAATGCCACGTGTAGTTCTTATTTGCAACACTCCTTCCTTTATGGCTTTTATAAATAGTCACGTTGAGCTCCACAGTATGTTGATCAATCTTTACCAATCCCCGTCCTCTAATCATAATACGAGTTGTTTAATAAATGATCATTTTCTGTGTTTAAATTAACACTTTGCAGTAGCGCTAGACTGATAAGTTGATGAATCGTCAAGTCGAGCAACAGATAATTTTGTCATGTGAAAATGCACGCTGGTTGTAACGCCTCACGTGTGAACATTCGCTTCCTCTCGTCAATGCACTATCACAGTACATTGAATATTTGGTGTTATTTTACGAAACCGCTCTGACCGTATTTTCTGACATACATTTGTGATTAAATGATAAGTTATGAGAAGAAAATTATTGTCTCAGCC
>NW_019476792.1:0-1252 GCF_002814215.2 Seriola lalandi dorsalis | reverse complement strand
AGAGAGAGAGAGAGAGAGAGAGAGAGAGAGAGAGAGAGAGAGAGAGAGAGAGAGAGAGAGAGAGAGAGTGACAAAGAGACAGAGAGCACACTCACTGCACTGCAGGGTACCTGCATGTTTTTTTAACCACATACCTCAGAGCTTGAATAGACAATCGCCAGAGAGGTGCTACTGCCATAATACTGCATCAATCACCGGCCTCACCATGAGAAACTGCTCTGAGATGAGATCCATCACTCTCACAAGACCGCAAGCTTTAAAATATGCCACTTGAAGAACATATACATAACGCGCAGTATGTCCTCTTTGGTGAGTGTTTTTATTCAAAAGCACTCCATCGCGACTTGACTTTATTTATACTATTTTGAGCAGTATTTTTGAGGCATGGATGATCCCAGCGCACATTAGACTGTGAATAGAAACTGTTATGTTACACCCACTGGGCTCCACAGATCTTCTCACTTTGGATGTTTCTTTCCTCTGTCGCAGCCATTCTCTGAGCCTATCATCTAAGTTCCCCCATCTGTGAAAGCACATGCAACCCCATTAACCTCTGACCAAATCCCACTAGAGCTTTCTGTGCCATGTTTCATCTAAAAAACTGCTGTCTGTACAGAGAGCAGAAAATTTAAACCGAGACAGACAGTACAGTAGGCTTCAGCAATAATTTGATGTGGTGAAATGCATGTAAATTTTGTAACCTTGGTCTTTCAAACTCAGAATATCTGCGGAACAAAATTGTGCAGCAAGCTTGGTTGTTTTCATCATAAAAGTGGAACTGATCCTTAACTTGAGGATTCATTCCCGCTTGCTCGCTGGCAGGAAATCATTGTGTTCAGATAGAGAGTCTGTCAGACCTCCACTACGGACGACTGATATTTCATCATCTCTACCATAGATTTCAGTAGCATTGATAAAATGAAAGCTAGATCAGGGTATCCTGGTGACTGAGAGGGTTATGACATAGGTTCCTGTGCTGCTAAGATCCTAGCTTGTGTAATGATATCAGCTGCCTTGAAACCTTTCTGAAGTACTTGTTATTGTGTCCCACCTCTATTCTATTCTTTCAAGAGCCAACTAGAGTGATATAGCCAGAATGAGACTTTTTTTTATCAGAACAAAAAGATAAACCAAAAGCAGATGCTCAGCCTTCATATCAAATATGGTGTTAAAGCAATGTAGTAGGACGTTGTGTTGTACGCAATTTTGCACGTGAGCTTATTCATTTGAAAGAAAACACTTGCACATCTTG
>NW_019476791.1:0-1252 GCF_002814215.2 Seriola lalandi dorsalis | reverse complement strand
GAGCCTCACGCAGATCGGCCAATTTGTTCAAGTTAAACAGTAGAGATAGTCAGATCAAATATTGTTTCTCATGAATTTCTTCCCCAAACTTTCTTACAAAACAAGAGAAAAAAATGAATAAATGATTTACTCTGGGTTACTTTATGAAATCTTTTTGTAATTTTCTCTTGCATTAAAGGTTCGTACACTGCAGACCTTCACAGCTTTGAAGAAGAAGGTGTTAAAGCAGTTTTTAACATTTTCGGAAACACGCTTCACGCATTCAATGTGAGGCTACAGCCAGCAGTCGATTAACTTACCTTAGCATGCAATGCTTGTTTTTACATTTTGATTTTTGTAAGGATTAAACAAATAAGGTATAAACATTAGATTTATAGGTGCTGGTGGATTTGGGTTTGCTGCTTCCCCCTGCTTCCAGTCTTTATGCTAGTTGGCTCTAGTTTAACATTAAGCATACAGGCATGAGGGTGGTTATCAATCAATTTTCTCATTTAACTTTCAGCAAGAAAGTTATTCTATTCCTTTAAATGTCTTGGTATGGGTAAGATGTTGGCCAGAATTTTGGGAAACACTGAGGTCAATTCAATAAAAGTTGAATGGAGAGCAACTACATTTCCCTTCCCTTCTTCAGTTTAACTGAAGGATCCTCTTGGAAGAGGTGCGAAATGTCCTCAAGGATCTACAACCAATGAAAATATATGTTCAAGTATCCAAGTCCAGCTGCCCTCCATTTACTGTATCTTTTATTGGAAAATCATGACCTGGATTACTGAGTATCTTCAAAGACACTGAGGCCCAGCTTCTCCCCAAAATTATGGACATCACACCAACTGAACTCTGTCCAAATATTTAAAAAATCCTAATATTTATTTAACTGTCGAGTTATATTTTCCGCTGATTTGATCTAAATCCATCCATTTTCTACCGCTTATCCTCTAGTAGGGTCGCGGGGGGGCTGGAGCCTATCCCAGCAGCTTTTCGGGCGAGAGGCAGGGTACGTCCTGGACAGTTCTCCAGTCCATCTCAGTCCATCTCAGGGCAAACACATAGAGACAGACAACCATTCACACAGCCACACCCACAGTCAATTTAGAGTATCCCATTAGCCTAGTCCCCATTAGCATGTCTTTGGACTGTGGGAGGAAGCCAGAGTACACAGAGAGAACCCACACTGGCAAGGGGAGATAACATGCAAACTCCACACAGAAAGATTCCACGGCTGAGCCGGGACTTGAACCCGGAACCTTCTTGC
>NW_019476790.1:0-1252 GCF_002814215.2 Seriola lalandi dorsalis | reverse complement strand
CAGTCTCGCACATGTTGCCATCACCATCTCTGCTACTGCAAAACATGCACGTAATGTACACACACTGAACTCTGCAGATAATAGATAATGTGCAGAGATAAGAAAGACTCTTGACAAAGATAATAAACAAATATAGAGGGTTGCCACCAAAGTTTCCCTGTCATTTCTAATCGAAAACCCAGCAGTTTTTTCATCACCTCAACTAGTTTTCTATTTAAAAAATGTTTTAATTATTCAAACAATCCCAGTATTCATGTTTTTATTTTTCATTTGTTTGTATATATTTCATGACCAAAACCCAAATAAATGCAATGTGCAAAAAGTGTTTTCTTCTTTTCATGCAGGCTTTGATTCCAAGAGAATTTTCTTATAAACTACAAATTATAAACTACAACGCTGTAGAGAGAGGAAGAGGAGGAGGATGAACAGCATTCAGGGGCTGACTTCACATGTAATGTGGAGAAAACACTTTATGTACCAAACTGTGTTTTGTTTTATGTCACATCTGAGGACATTTCATTCTCATAAAGGTCGGTTCATATTGTAGTATACAGAAGGTGCTTTGTTAAATGTTGATTTTCATGGACTGCAGTAAGAGAAGCGCCGTAGGCCTGACCTCAAACTGGTGAACAATTGCTGCAAAGGCAGGTGAGGTCCGGCAGCTGTCCTCCAGCAGGCTCATACTTCGGTCATAGTGGCCAATGTACGTGGTAAAAACCAAGAACTCTGCTTTTCTGGACAGGAAGATGTCTGCGATCCTCTGGCTCTCCTCCCTGAGTGAAGAAACAGACGTGAGAGGATGAAGCAGAAGTGACATGCATCAGTCGTCAGCTTACATTTAAAGCTTTCTCAGCTGCATTAGTGTGCACTCTGTGGAGCCAAGGAAGAACAGGGATGAGTGTGGAAGAGCTCCTTTCAGTTATAGTCTATGTGTGAATGGGTGTGTGCCAGTATTCCTTACTCAACAATTATGTAAGCGTCTCACCAATGGCGGATTCGATTCTCCAGCTCGGTGAGGACTCTGCGGTGCAGAGTGTAAACGTCAGGCAGCTCGTTGAGAATCTCTCGAAGCCTCTCTTCTTCCAACACAGGTTCCCCCTCGTCTCCGACGGCTGCCCCCACCGCTTCCCGAAAGTCCTGGCACACGTGGCGGAAAGGTTATTCTTTTTTATTGTTTATATTTAAAATCTGACTAAACTTACAATTTCACAAAAGTCTGCATTTTCTTCCCTCCCTCTGCAGCAGTACAACT
>NW_019476789.1:0-1252 GCF_002814215.2 Seriola lalandi dorsalis | reverse complement strand
AGAACAAATGTTACCATTACCATGAGACTGTGTGGAGCCAGGGAAAAGGCCACGGGCTCATTTGACTTGGTTTCTTGTGATTGTGAACGTCTTCCCTCACTCTGTCAAAGCTGAGGTACTAAATGTTTCACTGTCCACTCCAGCATTAGGTATCCATTCACAGTATCTTAGAATATGGACAGAAATAGAATATGGAAAGAAACTCTATATGCAAATATCACTGTGGGCCTGATGCTTTTGGAACAGGAGCTAGCACAGAAGTGAGGTGGGCTGGAAATGGACGACTACGCCTGAGAAACCTAACAACTGTTATCACGCCAATAAGCGAACAGAGAAACCTTTTTCTACAGTTTGTAACCGAGTACCTGGTTGTTAATTGTAATGCACTTAAGTTCAAAAGGGGGCAAACAGGGCATTCCTAGGCCATTATATCCTTTGTGCTGCTGGCTGCAGTGTACCTGGATCAGTGACTTGACACTGGGCTGGAAGACCATGTTGGTGTTGAGCAGGAAGGAACGTAGGAGGGGCTGAGGATAGCAGGCCAGCTGGGCCACGATGCCCGTGAGCAGGATGTTGACGTACAACGAGTTTTGGAGCATGTTCTCCAGCTTGGCAAACAGAACCACCATGAATGGACCTGCGGAGAGAAAGATTAATGCATCACTGGATGGAAAGACACAGCACGCAACTTGAGCTGAAGTGCATGCGGATGAAGTCAGAGGTGTCTTTGACAGCTTTTTTTAAATAACCGCGGCAGCGTGGAGGCTGACAAACTGTGAATAATACGCAAAGAGGTGTTTTAGTAGCTTGTAGAGGTTACATGAGGACAGTCTGATCCGCTGCCATTCTTTTGCAATGCTGCCTCTCTGGGTAGAAAAAAATATAATCTATCCCCTATGAATAGTGGAATTAATGGAAAACTGTACCTGCAGAGACAGTTATTACAAAGGAGAAGAACGGTTTCATCTTGGGGTGAATATGGCTGCTAGAAAAATGTACGCATTAAGTCAGTGCTACTCACCGCTTCAGTGATTTGACATGATGAAACTTTAGAAAATCGAAAAGACCATTTTGAAATTTTTTGATGGCAAATTCTGACGCTTAAAGTAATTTCACAAACTGAAAAAAAACGGAACCAGGTACGTGTCCTGTCCTCAGGATTAGTCATTAAAAAAATGATGTGTTATGTGAGTGATGGGGAAGGATCGGCCCTTGGTTCAGGTGATCAATGTGGTAGATTATGTTGAGAACA
>NW_019476788.1:0-1252 GCF_002814215.2 Seriola lalandi dorsalis | reverse complement strand
CCATTCCTTCAGTTCTTCTGCCTTTTCCTCTCAATGCAATTTGCTAAGAGCAAGAGGGAGACAGCAATGCAACTCTCCAGTACATGTCATCTGCCACTCAAATCACAGCTTCCCTTCAACAAAAATAGAATAAAACAAATGGCTTAGCTTTCAAACAAGGAACAATCTCGCTTCTTCTTCATACAGCCAATCTCCTTTTCACCAGCTCCTCTTTTTTTTCTGTTTTTTTTCTGTTTTTTTTCCTCCCTCGGCATCCGCTTCCCCTCTTCAGCTTCTTTTTTTTGTCATTTTGAATTGCAGCTCTGATGGGAGTGAAATCATCAGGTTGCCAAGTTGGCTGGACATAGACAGCATGGGGTGCTTTGATCTGGACTTTCTTTTATAGGCATGCACACACATATGGTCTCACACACACACACACACACACACACACGGTGCACATGGCACAAGCCGAAGACCAGCTCAGATGAAACAGTTTTTGGGTTAGAGATTTTCTGTGTTATGGCTGTTGACAGCCACACAGATGATAGGGTTGCAGAGGGCTAGGATGTATGCCAGTCAGCTCACAAAATCATATTTTTGTGCTCATGCTACTTCTCGGTTAAGCGGCAGGGCCCTGAAATGCACCTCTGTTAGTTTTCTGGCTCCACTGATGCACGGCATCCTTTATGCTTTCACTGCAATACTTTACACATAGTTATAGATATAAAGGCTGCTATAATATGGACGGATAAGTGACTTTATGCATGACCACGTGAAGCAACGGTCGGCTGAAGGTTAGAAGAGGGAGCTGTGGGTTGTGTGCATGGCTCAGCGTGCATGTGTGTGTGGAAATGAAGGTGTGTGTGTTATCTTATAGTACAGAGAGTCCCATGAGCTGTTTTATGTAGTGATGCCTTTAGTCAACTTGCTTGTTTAAATAAAGATTTCAAGGTCTCAAAATTCAGCTCTTTGTAAATTCAAGGCCTTTGTGATTATGTGCATTGGGCGGATTAATTGCATAACTGATATGCAAATCTAGATATCCTAATCCTAAAAGTCTATTTAGGTAATATGTCCCTTGTTTGCCTTTTATGTAACCTAGTTATTGTTGTTTACGTAAGCATGGCAGCTGCGTATGTTTTCAGTCATGAGCGAACCCTGCCTCTGTGCAGATGGTGCATTCAATTTTTTCCAGGTGTTCAATGTTCCAGGTGTTCTTCGCCTACACAATGACAAATTCCCATGGATTGCATGGCTTGATTGTGAGCAC
>NW_019476787.1:0-1252 GCF_002814215.2 Seriola lalandi dorsalis | reverse complement strand
AAATCTGCATGACTTTGGAGATTTAAATTTGTTGTGTCACCTGTGTCTCGCCTTCCCTTCTTATCACTGACAAATGAATCTAGTTTGATTGGGATAAACAAGCAAGCTGGCTTGGCTATGGCTGTGGCTGGGACAGGAGAAGCAATTCTGAGGATTTCCATGTGTCACATTGCTGTTTTTGAAGAGCCTCATAAGTACAACAATAGGATAATATTCAGCACACATATGCTGTCCTTCAAATACTCTCAAAATGACACCAATGATCATGAGCACTATAGTTGCTCTGAGAAGTCAGAGCTAGTAGATAATGTTTAAAGGTCCCATATTATATACAGTGAGATCCCAGACCAAGACCCACCATCCGGCCTTGCAGGACTTGATTTCTCTGAGTGTTTACCTGAAATCTGCTATATTTTTATTAGCTCACTCGGAAAACTGCTGGCCAATCAGTCAGCCAAACAGTCAGCCAGTGATTGGCTCACCAAACCTGTTTTTACAACAGAGCCCCAGAGAGCAGCCTGAGAGAGGAGAGGAACTACATTGACATGGTTTATACTTAAAACCACAAAGGTATCTTCTTATGGATCAACACTTCAAATAAAACAGCATGTAGTGTAAAATGTGGGACCTTTAAACAGACTCAAAGGCAACACAATAGCCAACAAATGAGGTGTATATTTCAACGGCTCTCTTTTCAAACTCACCCACGCCGAATAACATCATTAGTAAAGAGCCAACTACACATTTGCACCTGGAGAATACGGCAGAAAACTGAAGCTTTTATAGTGATTTCTATTTTTTTATCCATGAGAACCCCCATTATTGTACACTCATGCCTTCAAATGCACAATTCACTTATCCAAACATTTGTCAACACATGAATCCAAATGGCATGTGCAGTATTATTACCGTCACTAATCACTGTCAACTGCATAGTCATAGCAGACATTTTGACTTCTACTTCAGTGCTCAATTATGTCTGCATGAATTATTCTTAGAGCAAAGGCAATGTTTTATGTATAATATATTATAACAGGACGTCAATTCCATGTGGATCTTACCAGTGAAACACAGAGATGATGACAAGGAAGTAAACAAGGAGGATGACAGTGATGAGGTGAAATAACTCTTTCATGTATTCAGTAAAAGTTTAGATCTGTAGGTTTATATATGACAAACAGAACACGCGTGTGTGTGTGTGTGTGTGTGTGTGTATGTGTGTGTGTGTGTGTGTGTGTGTGTGTGTGTGTGT
>NW_019476786.1:0-1252 GCF_002814215.2 Seriola lalandi dorsalis | reverse complement strand
GTGTGTGTGTGTGTTGTGTGGATGTGAGTGAGTCCCAGGATTACACTCCCAAAAAGATAACCAGCAGGTTTGTGCAACATTAAATTTTCCTATCTTACCCGGTGCTAATGCTATCAAGAGAAAGTTTATGAATCCATCTCCTTGCAACTGCTCCCCCAACGCTCGACATGTGAATCAGCTCTCTTCATCGGGCTCTCCTGTTATATAACATCTACAGAATCCTCCGCTCCCTCACAGCCCTGTTTATCCCATTTTCACAGGTACCTCAGCAGAGACGAAGTAGCCCAGGCCTCCCTGAGCAAGGTCCAGCAGGAGGGGGGCAGCGTCCGACTGGTCGCCAAGGAAAAGCTCTTCACAAAGAGGAGGTCTGCCTCTTCATTAACACCACCTGCTTCAGAGAGGTAGGTTAAAGGGGCAAACGCGTGGGTGTCCTCAGGTCTTTAAAAGTCTTCAGGAAATATCCTCCAAGCTCAGAATCTTTCTACATCTGATGAGTGTAAAAACGACAACAGCGGTGCATTTGATTTATACTCGTATGCACTGGTTTGTGGTTTTTGAAGATAAGGTTTCATGGTCTGTACATGAAGCTAGTTTGTCTCATCATGTGGCTTCCTCTTTGGGATTCAGTGTATTTTCATTTTCCTTCCCTCAGCTGTCGCCATGGAGATCTGTATGTGCCTTGTGGGAGAGGCACAAAGGCCCACTCACTGTGTTAGTACAGTAAATATAGATCATAATACAATCTACTGGGTTGAGATGCAACAGCCAGCTCACCGCAGGAGGGGATATCGCTATGGAAACCTGCAATGAACACACACACACACACACTCACACATGTGCACACAACTACACACACATGTTCACTGCTATTTGTGGAGTCTGCCATATTCTCTTTTTGAAAAGTGATTAATCGCCGGGGAGCAATGATTCTTGGGATAGTTTTTTGGCTGCGAAGGATCCACCCACTGGATCCTTCGTTGACCCGGAAAACGAAGGACGCATTTCAGGGAGTAGGGATGGATACCGAAACCAAAATAACAAACAGTAGCGATAAGAGAACAAGATCAATAAGCAGTATTGCTAAAAGTAGTACTGTTAAAATCTCAACGATACCATTTCTGTAACATGCTATTAGCTAGCATCGTAACATGAGAAGATAATTTGATAATTTAACACAATAAAGCTATTTCCCAAAATGTCAAACTTTTATTTTGAAGGAACAGTAAAATGTCCCTGCATTATTTGGAATCTG
>NW_019476785.1:0-1252 GCF_002814215.2 Seriola lalandi dorsalis | reverse complement strand
CGAGTTAAACCAGTCAGTGTTCATTTCTGTCAGAAATACAAGCCTGTGTCTTGTTTTCAGTACTGCATTAATCAAGTCAGGTCATGTATTTAATGAAAGCTGCAGGTTCCTCCATTAAATGTGTTGTAGCACAGAGCATCAACAGTAATGAACAGTTACTCTTGCTTATGATCCAAAAGATCTCCTAATGTCTGCACAAGCTCTTTATTACAGCTCTTTGCACTAGAATTATGACCATGTTTTCTAATGACTCCAGTGTCTCTCACTGTAGGCTATTTCATAATGGTGCTGCTCCATCGCAAACTGTAGATGTACATATATCCTATACCATGTGTATAGTAACTGTATGCTGAATGAATTCTTCGTTTACGTGTCAAATCTACTGCATTCCTATTGTTTGACATTTAGTACCCCACTGCCTTACATATGAGCTCATTTTGTCCCTGCACTACTCTAAATCTGTCATTACACTTGGTGCTTCTACAGTAGTGGTCAATGCTGTATGGCTCGGCACCAGTAACAGCCTGAGAAATTCTCTGCATTTAATGCAGCGATTAAAGTCATTCAGGGTCTGGTTTAAAGAAATAAAGATGCACAGAAAATGTAACCCAGTCGATTTTATCTACTGCATCATTTTGTGTGCGTGTGTGTGTGCGTCTATGTGGACAGTTTATCAGTCAAATTGTCAGTGCTCTGGGGATCTAGTTTGGGCCCTACAGGAAGCACCGAAGGACAAAAGATCTGAACAAACACATATCAATCTCTGCTTTCAGAAATACGCCCTGTTTTACTGGGTCACATGGGTGTGGCTGGAAAGAGATGTCAAAGAGGCAAAAAGAAAAAAGAAAAGAAGACACAGCCAGTCTGCTGCGTGAATGACAGTTCACATTGCAAAGGTGTGTGGTATTTGTGAACAAAACCAAGAGACTGTTGCTAGAATAGTTCTGACAGTATTTGCGTGTGTATAAGAGAGACTAATAAAAGAGAGATATTGACACGCATGAGTTAAGCCGGAGAGAGAGAGAGAGAGAGAGAGAGAGAGAGAGAGAGAAATGTTTGGAAAGCACAGCGGCTTTGGAATTCCAGCTGTAGTTTTGAGTGGGCTGCATGTTAACACAATTAAATGATCCACATTTCAAAAGCCTCACTCATCACAATCCTAAATGTAAACACGTTCACAATGTGGGAATACACTTCCTCTCTCTCTCTCTCTCTCTCTCTCTCTCTCTCTCTCTCTCTCTCTCTCTCTCTC
>NW_019476784.1:0-1297 GCF_002814215.2 Seriola lalandi dorsalis | reverse complement strand
AAATATTAAAAATGTATTTTGAATAATATTTTGGTCTCTTTCCTAATATATATATCGCTATATAATACTGTTATCTCAATGAAAAGTACTGAAACAGATGTATATGTAACAAAAAGAGGCAATTTATTACTTGGCCGGTAAAAAATTTACTTGGCCGGTAGATTTTTTCATCTACCGGTCCCCTTGGCAGGTGAGCCAAAAAGTTAGTTTACAGCCCTGTATGGGACTATTGACAGCTTTCTATAACTTACTATAACTATATAGTATATGTTTATACTTACCATAACTATATATATCATATATATCATATAATGAGTAGTACGATACCCACAGTTCTTTTGTAAGTAAAGCAAAGTGAATGTAAATTGTTTGAGAGACAAGAAGTTCACTAAAAAGCACTTTATTAAAAGCCAAGAGACCTTAACTTTAGTTTTGTAGCTGAGATTACTTCTCTCTAAGAGATAGGTTATTATGCTAAACACTATTTTTATTCTCACTTCTGACACTTGGCTGTCCCTGGATGACAACACTGAAATGGAAAATAAACTTTTAAGCATTTTGTGATGAGCCAACGGTTTAATTTGTTTCACCATGAGGTGATGTTAATGATTACGACACACACGAGACTTTACATCTTCCCCAGACACAAACCAAACTTTGTTTACATGAAAGAATGTGCCATACATGAAATTGTAAAAAAAATAAATAAAAAATAAAATACTGGCAGAGGGTTTAGTGCTCTCTGAAGGATGACTTGCATCAATCTAACTCGCATCAAAGTCAAGTAGCAGTTTAGCAAACTCAGCTGCCGCCCACCTCCTCCTACTACAAGCCCAAATTCATGCAGTGACTGATCTCATTTCCTTTAAAATAAACGGGCTGGATGTTAACTGCAGACTGATGCAGGTGTATACTTAACTCTGCATATCAGCTGTGATGACAATGACCAAACATTTTAAATCACCCTGTGGACAAATTGATTGCAGGCTTCCACTATTTGGGGACAGAAGCAATGAATGCTACAGAACATAAACCACAGAGGTACTGAAGTGTCAAAGAGAGATGAAATGGGCTCTGAAACTGCGTCATAACAATATCATTCACAGTCATTTACTGAGGAGAGACTTGACAGCATAATACCACTAATCACACAGCTTATTGCCGACAAATGAATAAAACCTTCCACTCTGCATTCATGCAACCATCACAATATCACCAACCTCCCACCTACTGTAATGCATGCCCATCTACACTCACGCACATACACACAGAATTTACAGCATAAAATGAGAAAAAG
>NW_019476783.1:0-1252 GCF_002814215.2 Seriola lalandi dorsalis | reverse complement strand
CTGACCTGATTTTGACGGTCAGTCGCAGCAGTGGTGGTTTAGATCTGTCTATCACTTAGGGCTGTTTCATAAGCCCTCATCAGCAGAAGTGTCTGAATCACTCTTTCACATTGTTCCATAGACAATAGGATTAATGCATCTATTCGGGCCCGTTGTTCTGTGACTGACATTGCTTTGATGCTTTACGCTGATGAAAAATTTGCCACGGAGTGCTGATGGCAGGAGACGGACCCTGATGATAACTTGTTTATGTGTCACTTGACTGTCTACCACGTATTTCCTTCTGTGCTCCTGGAATCGCAGCAGTGTGTGCATGTGTGTCTGCACAAACTAGGTCAGTAGGAGGACAGGAAATCTCTGTCCACTTGTCTGTCTGACTGCAATGTGTCGCTCCAAAAGTTATTGCACACAAACACACTCACATATGAAACACACACACACAACTCGTGCTGTTGCGTACATGCACACGTTTCCGTGCATAAGAGTTGGAATTAGCATACTTGCTGCTTAGATACACTCAAGTATATTTAAAAGGCAGCTTGTGCCCTAATCGCCTTCCTTCCCCTCTTCTCTTCAGGCTCTCCTCCTCTACTCTCACTCAAGGTTTTAGCTTCAATCTGGCTGGCATCTGTCTGCCTTTCTCTTGCTTAACCTTCATTTACTGCTTACTTAAATCATGAATAATCTCCCGCTCTCCCCATCAGCCCATCTCGAAGCCTCTCCCTCTTTCTGCTGTTCATTAAACTGCACATTCATATTCACTGGAGAGACGTGTCAGCTTGATCATTTCAGAGGATTTCTAAGGTTGGGGGTTCGGTTGCTTATGTCGCACTGTCAAACTGGAAGAGAAGATAAGGAGAGGAGAGGAGAGGAGAGGAGAGGAGCTAGCATCAGACTCCACGGAAATAACGTTAACACCTAAAGTTACATTCAAATAGTGACGGCTAGCGTTTGCTAAATCAGAACAACTCAACCATATCAGGCTAATTAACAGTCCCAAGCTTGACATATCGTAATATAAGCCAGTTAAGGTTATCATAACGCTAATTGAGAGATTCTTACCTGAAGGCATATGGGCAGTCAAAAACTGGCCTCTTAGAAACGGCCCTCTTCACTCTTCTCAGGTGTGACGCGTCGGACAAGCATCAAAGCCAGGAGATTATTTTATTTTTTTGCTTTGTTTAACGACTCAGAAAGTGCGGATCTGTCCATTTCATTCCCCATGACTCTGTCCTTGCAGACCCAGACCCCC
>NW_019476782.1:0-1436 GCF_002814215.2 Seriola lalandi dorsalis | reverse complement strand
AGAGAGAGAAATAAAAAAGAGAGAAATAAAAAGTTTTAACACTATTTTTCCTGCTGCTATAATTTAGTAGTTTAATGTTGCTAATATAAGATCGGGCAATCTTGTGTTCCTGTAGTAGCCTACAGGAGGCTGCAGTTTTAGGACCACGGTTGTGTGTTATTAATAATTCTATATAATTTTATTATTATTGATATGGCAGATAGCTAAAAATAATAAAGTAATCGGCTAAATCAGCTCACTACTCTTAATATATTAATAAGAGCTGTCATACTCACACTTTGCTTGTCGTCCATGTTCTTACTGAAATATAGTCCTTTTGTCCACTTCCATAGGTGGCAGTGTTGTGAAAAATTGAAGCCGCCGGTTCAGCCGGAACAGCCTACTCAGGCTTCTGACTAGCTATCTGTACATCCACAAGGTGGCATAGTTGGACATAAAACACATCATGTTCTTAGTATAAATAGTATAAATAGTATCATCAGTATAAAATCAGTTTTTCTGCTCTGTTGCCTTTACTTTTACACTTAAAGAAAAGACTCCAGGAGTCCAGCCACTGTAGTCCGTCTTTGTGTGTGTCAGATTATCAAGACTAAACAGGGATCAGTTCACTCTACTGAGCAGACATAGTAAAGGCTGACAGTGCACCCTAGATTGTTGATTCCTCTTCCAGTTGAACACAGAAGGATAGTTTGTCTTTCATCGATCCGAGCAGTTCTCCTGCAGCAGGGATTTTTTTCCAGCACTGACTTCTCATCACAGCTCCACACACCAGTTCATATTTATAAGGTATGACAAACATCGGGGGATGGATACCAACAGCAGGTGATTTGATACAATTTACACCAACTGTCCACCTCAGCACCATGTTGTGTGGATGTAAAGTTGATGCTCCCATGAAACAAAAGTCTACTGTATGTGTTTAAAGTTTTCAACCTAACTCTTGGCTTTATTTTTACCTTCTTGAAATCCTTAACCAAATTTCTCTGAAAGGTGATGTTACTTCCCAGATTTCTCAAAAAGGGGCCGTTAGGGAGAACCAGTCTTGTATGACTGTTACCATGCCCATTAATCCTCTTACTTATTACACGGACACATTTACGCATACATACACACACACACACACATATATATATACACACACACACGCACACACATGCACGCATGTGCGCACGCACACACACACACACACACACATACACACACACACACGCACACATGCATGCCAAACACACACACACACACACACACACACACACACGCATGCGCGCGCAGGCCCCTGACGATGATTAGCCGGCACTCTCCCGTGACCCTTTGCTCCTGTTCTCACCAGGAGGGATGGTGGGTAACGGGCTAGCACAGCACGGCTCTAATTTAATGAGGCTGAGCGGTGTGTATGTGTGTGGTGGTAGTGGTGGTGGGGTGGGGGTTGAGGTTTG
>NW_019476781.1:0-1253 GCF_002814215.2 Seriola lalandi dorsalis | reverse complement strand
TTTAGGTCTGTAGCTCAGTGTCTAGAGTCACAGGTCGACCTTTCATTTTATGATCTGGCAAAATCCACATTTGTGTAGTCTTCAAGATTTAAAAATGTCCAAAAAATTCAGGGTTAAGTTGTATTAATCAATTAATAGTTTAATATGCTTAATTCACAATATACCGGGCTTACAAAAGGTAGATTTTATAAAAAGAATCAATACAGCTGAGGTCAAGATGCTGTATCCTCACTCAATCCCTAGTACAGGTAGAGTTACAAAAATGCTGGATTTCCCATAATCTAATCCCTCTCTAACTGGTGAGCAACCATGTCTTTCAAACTCCACACCTCCAGTTTGTAACGCAGGCTGTCTGTTATTTATCACAAAGAAAAAATCTCCTCCAGAGTCAGAAAACTCTTCCATCTGTTTTTACAGATGTAAAAACTGTTGTTGTACTCCCTGGGACTTGTAAACAGATCTTGATGTGTAAAATCATCAAAGCTCCTCTTTAATTTGATAACTATGTATGTTGTAACGAGACTAGGATCAAGTGCATTTCAATGTTTGTGGATACATCTTAAAAGTCTTTTTAATTGTGTATGCTGAAGCATGACACAAGTACATACACAAACACACACACACAATCCTGGATTTATACTACAATATATACTTAAAACTGAGGTAGGGAAATGCCTAAACCACCAGTGTTGCACATGTGATTTCAACTGGTTTGTGAGACTGTGCCAACCTCATTACCACTGTTGAGATGCCCTTGAGCAAGCTGGTTAACCTCAAACTGCCCTAGTGGAGTTGCTTGGTGTCCCAGACCAGACTGTGGTTGCAGAAACCACCTCCGGACATGGAGGTGTGTAACTGTGTGAGTGTGAATCAGGACATTATCTGAAATGAAGCATAGGACTCAGTTAACTTACTCTAAATAAATAAATGCACAAAAAAGGCTTAGTTGAAAGCTGAAACATGCAAAGCTCCAAACCCGCAACAAGAGAGGGTTTATATGCAACTCTCTAAAATAAACCAAAGCCACCAAATTTGTGGACCATGAAAAGATAATCAGAGGCAGTGAGGCTTGTCCATACTAGGAAAAATGATGCATGTAACCTCCTAAGTCCACGACATTATGACAGACACTTTACAAAAGAAACTACTGTAAAATAGAATAACAATTACATTGTTACACACATTAAAAAAAACCCATATCACTTTGGCCCAATATCATTATAAAATTTACAAATCAGCTCTATGAAGGTATT
>NW_019476780.1:0-1253 GCF_002814215.2 Seriola lalandi dorsalis | reverse complement strand
CGATGTGTTGTGCTGTGGATAGATTCTTGATGCATAAACACGCCTCATACCTCAGAGCCTTCACATACTTGAACCATTCTGAAGATCAATTTTCTGGTTTTGAGGCTGTCAGTCGAGCGCTTGTGTTTTTCAGTTTGACTTGTATATTTTGGAAAGATGAGTTTTCTGCTCTAGTTTAAAGAAATCGCGACAGTAGCTAGATATTGGCATTGGTTTAAAAATGATAATGCCGCTCCTGACTTTAATGTATTTAGTGATGAAGTTCTTATAATTACGTTCTCCTGCCAAGTGGGTATATTGTTTGGAGGAAGAACTGCACACATAGTCTGGCCAAAGCTGTACTGAAGTAATTAAGAGAACAGGTGGTGAAGAACAATTTTGACCTTGTTGTATAACCAGGGAAATGTCTTCAAAATGTTCTGTGTGGTTGAATTCCTGTGTTATAGCAAGTGTGCAGTCACCTCTGGAACAAGCTGAATGACTAACGTGTTGCCCAGGTTGCTCTGTAACATGGGTGGCTCTGTATACATGGGTTTTTTCTTGCACAGACATGAGAGCAGGCCAGAGGCTGTAGTCAAAGATTTGACTACAGATCAATGGTGGTGCTCATTGAAGGTTGGAGTCTCCTGTTTTACATCTCAATAAGCAGTGTGATTATCAGACGTGTCTGATCATTATTAGTGGATGGATAGATAAAAGAGCAGCTCGTCATTTCTTTGTTGAAGATTAATACTCTACATGTCGGCACAGCCAGAGGTTACCTTAAGTGTGTGTGTGTGTGTGTGTGTGTGTGTGTGTGTGAGTGTGAGTCTCAGTTGTTCAAGTAGTAATGTGTAGTGACAAATTGTATTAAATACATATTTAGACAACACTAGCCTACATTGTGGTGCTCTCCTCCCATGATGCTCCATGAACTTTATACTTTAGCTTTATGTGTACACAGTGGGGTACTGAATAGCAATGAGGCATGTGTTTATGCATATATACTATATCCCTCGGGGCATATGCTGCTAGGTGCACACAGCCTTCAATCAAACTTTCACTTGAAACCTTGAAAGAAGATAAGAATCCGATCTCCTCTTCCTCCCCTGCATAGAAACAGTGTTTAGATTTCAGCACCATGGACAGAGCCTGCTCGTGCTCTCTCCATGCGCACTAATTTGATGCTTTATGTGAACATCAGCTTGTGTCAAATTGTGTCGCCATTTTAGCAGATTTTTGGGCCATTTAACCGAGATCAATACTGAGGAAGG
>NW_019476779.1:0-1253 GCF_002814215.2 Seriola lalandi dorsalis | reverse complement strand
ACACACACACACACACACACACACACACACACACACACACACACACACACACACACACACACACAGTCTCTTTCCCCTACTCCTCTTCTTTCTGCCTTCCCAGCTGCATTGACAAACATAGCCCTGCAGCCACTAACTTGTGACTCATCCTTATCGCCTCCTTTTAGGACGCACACACATGTGCACACTCACAATCATGAACACACACATACATGCACATCAGGTCTGCGTTCCATTCTGGCTGTCTTTTGTGAAGATGAGACGCCGGTGGTGACGGGTTTCCAGATCTTGTGGCGGTGATATCTGAACAACCTTCAAAAGGTAAAAGCTTTTGATCTGTCAAGTTATAGTAGGCACGCACGCACACACGCACACAAGCATTCGGTTAGATGAACTTTGTCACCAGTGATTTGGAGGTTAGGGTCAGAGTCAATTGATGTCACATCCACAGTAAAAGTTTTTTAAGGGCCATCTCTTGCCCATGAGCCAGAATCTACAAGTACGTGATGGTGATTTCTATAAAAGAAAATTAGAACAGACTATGAGACTTGATGGTTTGCTTTAAGTGAGATGTAAGGTGGCAGCTTTTAAATGTGTAGTTCTTTTTAAACATTTACTGATAAGCACATTGTTTCCCCTTGTTGTAATCTAAATATTAAAATGATAAAACTGAAATTAAAAACCTACATGGAAAGATGGTAAATGAAGAAAAAAAGATGGTAATATGGAGATTTCACAATCTACCAAGACAAATAACCAGCATTTAACAATTCATAAACTGGAGAAAATAAAGGAAGGAGGTGAACAAGGGGTGATTGTTTCCCCTCTTTTGTAACAGGGTTCTCAGGAACAAGCTGGAGATCTCCTCCCTAAGGTCCAACCACCATACACAGTGATGTTAAGACCGGACAACAAAACTGTGTGTAACAGGATCAGCATGGGTGCCACTGAAGGTTAAGTGATGTAGGCTGAATGAGTTACCAGAGTTTGAGCGACTGTGTGCTGAGTGGTCCCCAGTGTCCCTCTACATTATGAGCTCCTGCTTAAGAACAACTACTTGTGTGTGTGTGTAATGTGTGTGTATATGTCTTTCTAAGGTTGCGTGGACAAATTTTGGTTTGAAACCATCATTGTGAAGACACTGGGCTGTCCTCACAACTTGAAAGGGCTGTTTGAAGTTTAAGACTTGGCTGTAGTCTTAGGGTTAGAATTAGGTTTCGGTTATGGTAACGGGCGGGTGTGTGTGTGTGTGT
>NW_019476778.1:0-1253 GCF_002814215.2 Seriola lalandi dorsalis | reverse complement strand
TGTAGTTTTACATCTCCTCTCTCAGGCTTCTTTCTGGAGCTCTAGTAACAACAGGTTGGTGAGCCAATGAGAAGAGAAGAGGCTCTGACCCTATCTTTGATCCTTGCTTTGATGCTTTCACAGTATTAATCCAGAACCTAGACCTGCTTTATAATCAAACAGCACATGGAAATCTACCTTTATACAGTGTGGGACCCACTATTACCATTTAAGTGTCATACCCTATACTAATACTAAAATATGAGCAAGAAACAAATAGGAAGAAATGGAGAACACCAGACTTTTTTTAGCCTGACATTGTTATTTATGTTTTCCTTGTGTTGATGAACTTCACAGCTTTTCCTTTCATAAGAATGCCTTTTTAAGTTATACTGCTTTTTCACTCCTTTTGATCTCAAAATTGGATACAATATCATAGTAAGAGACCTAGACTGAGACCCCCCCCCTCCAACTCTTTTTACATTTTTCCTTATTACATGTCTGTTTTATTGATTGTATGTTTTGTGTCGCTCTCCCCCATTTTCCCCATCACTGGTTTTAATTGTTTTCTTAGATGTGTTGATTGATGTCTTCATGCCTGTGTTTTGACTTATTTATGCATTTGGACTGAATTTTTCACTCTCTGACCATCTCATGTGTTCCTGTGGTTTGACACCCTTTGTGTCCCTATGTTTGGTTAATGCAGCCCGTAGCTTTTGTGTAAAGATGCTGCTAAATGTAGTGTTTGTTCATGTTGTTGGCTGATGAGAGGTCTATGACCAAAATATAGATTCTGCTGACAGTGTGTAGGAATTCACTTTTCTAGTCTTAGAGATTATAAACTCTTGCTTACCCCAAAGCTTGATTTAACTCAATGGTAAAATCAAATAATATTCCCTGATGTCCCTGAAATCCACCAGTGACCTGTGACCCCTGGGATCGCTGATGGTATGATGTGATTGTGTGTGTTGGTACGTGTGTGTGTTAATGTGTACATAAAAATCTACTTGTGTGCACACGTAAGTGTAGAATGTAGGGCATCAAAGTCCTTGTGTGTGTGTATTTGTCTGCGTGTTAAATGTGTGGTTACATGTGTGCATTTCTCAGTCGGTGACATTGTGTGGGTGTGGGTGTGTTTGTGTGTGTGTGCGTGTGTGTGCGTGACATGCTAGCAGCCCCACTTGGCCAGCTGACAGGCCACTGTCTGATTATAAAGGCACTTTACTGGTATTAATATTAATGCCACTCCATTTTATTCAGGATGTCTGCCTGCC
>NW_019476777.1:0-1253 GCF_002814215.2 Seriola lalandi dorsalis | reverse complement strand
TCCACGCTGCTGTTACAACGTGAGTCTGCCCTGACTACTGTCATTGAGGTGGACAAAATAACAAACACCTCGCACATATCAAACCCGTGACAGTGACACCACGGGGCGGTACACAGCCATGTTTGTTAGCTGATGTCACTAAAATCATAGCTGAACAACTACAGACACACACTAACTTCCTGTGGACTTTCTGGAGCAGACAGAGACAGAACCCTGAAACAGAGCCAGAACTCTCCGGGACTCATCATGTGCAGCATCGACCTTACACAACAGTAAAAATAGCTTCGTCTGAACTGGACTGTCTGAAGCTGCAGCGTTGCAACACGCAGCTGCACGAAGCGGCACAAACCACAAAATAGCAGTAAGTGAAGACGAGCTGCGAGTCTGTACTTGTGTGGTTGTACAAACTTCCTGAACAGAAACACAGTTACCATCAGTAGGAGTTTGCCCCAGCTCTGCGCCAGGATCGTCTTCTTACCTTGTAACAAGTCAGCTCTATCCCTCCTCTTCTCTTTTACAATGGAGATCTTAGCAGGGAATCCTTCGGCATCTCACCCGTTCTCACAGCTACACGACGATGAACCAGGGTCCCGTTTCTCTAAAGTACGACCCGTTTAGCAGTCGGACGTCGGTGGGGAGGATACTGGGTCCATGCTGAGATTCAGCCCGCGACGTCAAGCTCAACAACATGGAGCTGCTCATTTCCGGTGATAATTTCCAAAACTAAGGTCTGCTTGGTGGCAGACTAGTTGGCATACTGACGAAGACCACAGTAAAACATGTTGAATTCGCGTCCATTAAAGAACATTAAATGACAGTATTGAGGAAGCCACAGTGCTTCACTTTGTCACGGGTTTACGGCTTCATTTTGAAGGTGGAATAACTTCAGCCTACTTCCGGTATTATTCTGTTAAACTGACTGGAAGTCAGTTTTCTATGACTCTGAGTAGTGGCCGATCACATGTTTCAGGGGCCATTTAAAGAAAAAAACAACTTTTATTGAAGTAAAAGCACCATAGGATAAATATATAAAAATATTCCATTCCATCAGTGCAAGAGCAGGAATACAGCGTCACAGTACAAGCAGCTCTCACAGCAAAGGCACGTCATGTAATCAGAGCATCACGTAGTTCCTGTAGTGACATTTTCAAAGTGCTTCATGTAGTTTCATCATCACAGAAAAGTACCGTCTGTCGTTGCCATACCAACACCTTCCTGTGGTTACAGCGTCGCAATTTGTTTTTGTTTTTTTT
>NW_019476776.1:0-1253 GCF_002814215.2 Seriola lalandi dorsalis | reverse complement strand
TTTGTCTCTAAATATATAAGTAAGGTTTCAAGTTTCTGTGGGAACACAGACGGCGGTGAGTTTGTTCAAGTGACACTGCAGCTGAGGCCGGGAGGGCAGGTGTTTGTACAGAACAAATTAAGACTTTTAATTGTACTCTCCTATGCGTTGGACAGAGTTTTTTTTTCCCATTCTTACCCAACATCTGATGAAATGTTTGGCACCAAAACCATGTGTGTGAATTCAATACATATTCTGGCACTTGGCATACATCAAACCTGCTCACCAGCTGAAAGCCTGAATGTGATCAATCACAGATAAAAGAGACAAAGCATTTAAGCAAACGCTGCATAAACTGGTTTACTTAAAAGAACTGATGTTCCTGCTAATGGCAGTGTCCAGTCTTAGTTACCTGCATAAAACTCTCTATTTTATGAATCTAAGTGATTAATCTAATAATCTAATATTAATTCCCCTTCTCTGATTTGTTTTCTGTTTTGGTCTCCCTGGATCTTGCTGGTTTAGCTGCTAAATGCTCCAACATGGACATGTTGTTGCTGAAAACAGCTTAAGACAATCCCTAGAGCCAAAGGGAACCACTAAATTGGTCAGTATGAACGGCATTTTTCATGTTGTCTTTTGATCCATTGTTAAAAGAGAACTTTTAGCTAAGGTCTGGTCATATTATTTTTGTGTGTATTGAAGATACAGTGGTTTTTCATGGCATATTTGCCAGGCTTTAGAAAAAGGCAAAAAGAACAAGGTCAATATCATTGTCACTGAGAAGCAAAATAACTCTTGAAAGATAACATCTGTCATTTTGCAACAGTGTCTGTTGTGCATTTAGAAGCAAAGAGCTCCTGAATGAATCACCGGACGTTCCATAATGACACAGTCATTACAGAGAGTTTACACTTCCTCTGGATGTTAAGCTTTAACCTTGGAACAACAGTGGATGTAATGTTCAGGCAAGTTCAGAGTTTTCCACCCATGTTGCCAATTTCTATTATCAGAGAGTTATGAAACTTTCTATTACAGAATAAGGACAACAAAAAGATTAAGATTGATTAAGTTAAATTTATTTTTATAAGGTTGAAATATTTTGCTAATACATAGATGCCACTACATGCAACACAAGGAGGTTGTAATGTAGCCAACAAGTCTCCATGTTCAGTGCGTGTGTTGGTGGTAAATAAGGCGGCATATGTCTTTTTGCCACGACTTGTGTCCTTCCATGTCTGTGTGTGTGTGTGTGTGTGTGTGTGTGTGTGTGT
>NW_019476775.1:0-1253 GCF_002814215.2 Seriola lalandi dorsalis | reverse complement strand
TACTGCTGTAAACTGCAAATGAATTTAATGGAGAAAGAAAAAATCTATTAATTTGCCCTTTAGGTCATGAATTGTGATCTGAAGGGGAAACAAACAACCTAAAAGGAGTAACTCAGAAGACAAGAGGTTAGAAATGAAGACAAATTCCTACAGAGATAATACTTAGAGCTGATTAATGCTTGGTTGAGTCAAGTGGACAGGAGGCAGTAATGTTCACGTTCATTATAAAAAAACAATCTCTGGGAGACGGAGACAGAGGCATTACGTGAACTCCAAAATTGAGAAAACAAAAGCACACACACTGACATGGTTACTTCACTTTAAATAAAACACACCAGACAGATGGTTGAAAAATGTAATTCTGGCCCTCATAAAAGCATTATCGACTTTTCATTTTTTCCAGCCTCATTGGAAACCCACTCTATCATGCTGCCACTTCTACTGATGTTAGCTTGTTGACAGTGACTGCCTCTCCCTGCAGGGCCACTTAAATCACTGTGTCTACCTTGAGTCCTGTCTGCGGAGGAAACCGAACCTCTAGCATTTTGCCTAACAGTTATTATCATCCCACTGGGGAGAATAAATGACTCATGACATAAAAGGAGAGGCTCTGTGTTCATCCGCGTGCTTGTGTGAAGAAACAGTGGAAACATTTTTGCTGAGACGGTGACTCCCCGAGAAAAATGACAGAATCAGTCGTTTCGGCGAGTGCTCCAAAATGAGACGTGTTTACGTTCGAGTGCCGAAGCCTGCCGTCTTTCAAGAGCAAAAGGAAGTGGTGTGACATTGTTACAGTGCAACAAAAATCTCCAGAGGGAAGAGGCCGGGGAGGTTAGATGGGTCAGCAAAACATCAGACTTTGAGAAATCACTGTTCACTTCTGGTTTTCTACCCTCAACAGTCAATGATGGCTTGTTTTAACCAAATTTTAATCAAACTTTAACCATATCCAATCCGAACAACAACAGGTGTTCTGTTTTTTATGTCCGATCCCAACGCAGTTAATTTAAGCTTAAGCACTGAGTTCGGTTACCATGGTCACAGCACAGCCCCAATTACACTTGTGTGAGCATCTACATGACCATCAAATGGCCAATTTGACTGAACCAAACCCGAACATCATTTATCCGAACCGGTTGGGTCCAGTCAGGCTCTGGTTGTGTATCCACCCTCTGTGTGACGAATGCAGTGACAAATGTCCTCTTGATAGAAGCATGTACTGGACCATAACAGGCTAACTGGTTATGACGTCA
>NW_019476774.1:0-1253 GCF_002814215.2 Seriola lalandi dorsalis | reverse complement strand
TTTTTTGGACAGCTAATGGTTTTCACTAACCCCTGAGGGAAATGTCTGTCTCTTTAGCTACTAAATGCTCCACTGTGTTCACCAGTTCACCAGAAAATGAGAACAATTAGCTGAAAAACACTAAAGCTCCATGGAGTGAAAGTGAACTGCTGATTTGCTTGATAATTCTCTGGGGGTTCATCACTTTGGGAGACACCTTTCACTTGCAAGTAGTCATGTGATCCAGTGTTAAAATGCTCATATTATGCTATTCGGGCTTTTCCCTTGTTATAGATGTTTTTTGTGCATGTAAAAGGTTTGCTAAAGCTCAAAGTTACTCTTTCCCACAGAAAACGCTGCTCTTGAAGTGCTTGAAACACCTTGTTTGTATTGCAGGCTTTTCTTCTGTAATTTATCTGTGTCACTAGCACATTTGCCTAATGCCTGCCTACCAGCTAGTTTGGCACACTCTCAAACAAAGCTGGTCCGAGCGTTACTTTTTGGTTAGTTTTATTTTTTTTTTTAATACACTTTTTGTTAATCAGGCTTCTGGAAGTTCGGCCAATCATAAAGAAAGTGGACCTGTAGGGAGGCCCGAACTAATATGACCTATTTCAGTCAGAGGCTCAACATTTATTAACTTTGGTTGTTATCATCTATGGCCCAGAAGTGGATTTTGAAGTGGGGATCATCAGAAGAAGTGCGCGGTGTATTGTCTGCGCCTGCAGCGCCTCAACATCTCACTCCTCTGTCCCTCTGAATGAGAAACGCCAACCTCGGCGTCCTCCTTTTAACTGTCTCACTCAACGTGTAACTCTCTCTGAGGGTTAATCTATAGCGGTAAATTAGAGCGCTGCTGCTGACTCTGCATGATATCAGTTCATTACATGCCCCAGTGGCCTCTACATACAGTTTTCTCAGAGCCCATCATGTCCTCCTCTCCTCTCCTCTCCTCTCCTCTTCACTCCTCTCCCCTCCTTCACAATGGGGGCTCTTAAGATAAACTTTGAACAAGATATTCTTCGTCCTTAAATTTACTTCAAGTTGCGTATTACAGAATAAAATTCAAGCTGAGAGGAATTGTCGGTATTGCCATCACTTTTGTGCCCACATGAGCACATTTATTTGATGGGATTGATTTTTCAAGTGTAAGCTGTAAAAGTAATTATTCAGAGAAAATGCTTTGTCCACCGGTTTTCTTATTCACTTTCTTATCTCAGCTCAGATAAAAGGAAACAACAACTGCACTGCGATTGATCTGACCTCTCACTTGG
>NW_019476773.1:0-1253 GCF_002814215.2 Seriola lalandi dorsalis | reverse complement strand
GTGTCCAAGTCCCAGAGGAGGAAGAGCGATGTTAAAGTCTATAAGGAGTTTTGTGATTTTTACGCTCGCTTGTAAGTATACAATGTTGTGGACAGGGTTAAGAGCACTGCAGTTAAGTTTTCAACCTAAAAAAAGGTTTACGATTATGACACTTGCCCTTATGAAATCAATTGTGATTACTGGAATTTGCTTCATAAACAGTTAGTGTCTTTATGATTACTTTATACATGAGATGTTTCACCAGAGAAATCCTACCAGTGTGGTGTGAAAAGATTTTACTCAGCAGCCTGTAAAACCAGCAGTAAAGCCTGCATCATCCTCTTTAAAAGAGCTCTAGTCCAGCCAAAAGGTATGCCTGTTGGTATGCCTGTAGGTGTATAGATATATATGAAAGTGTCAAGTCTAATTCTCTTGGACACTCCTCAACTTTAAGTCATCATCATCATCATCATCATCATCATCATCATCATCATCATCCTACTAAAACCCACTTCTCCTTTTAGTCTAACTTTATTTCTGATGGACTGTCATGGACCAGGACATGAGCTGTAGGTTGTTTCTCTGGCTTGGTGCTGTGACTGTTTTGGATTATTTTTTTTACATCATTAAATTACAATCACAGATTAAGAATAGTAAAGTTAAACAGATGACAGTGCAGGAAAAATTGTATGTTATAGTGGAGGTGTCTGTGTGTTAAGGAATTTGTAGACTGACACAGTATTAGTCAGTATACTCTAATCTTACTGTGGTGTTAGAGAATGTGAAGAATCCTGATATTCTAACACCTGGATTTACCCAGCCAGTTTGACTTGCTTAAGCTGCCTTAGGTGTCATGTTTGTCCATGGATCGCCACAGGAGGGGCTATTTTTGTGCCAAGGGGGGAGTTGTTATGCAAAGTAGACTATGCCAACTGGCATTCCAAGTATGTGTGCATGAAGGACAGGAAGGCTAAATATACATACTGTATTTCTGACCAATCTGGCCTCATCACAGGCTTTGGGTGAAGGGAGCTCGGGAGCAAAAAAAAACAAATTCGGGGTAAGAGGTCAGAGCTGAGGATGAGCAAGCAGCAGCCATCATTAGAGTGACCAAGATGAGACAGTAAACTGAGGGTCTTGTCAGTCATGGAAACATTAAACCCCCTGTGTTTGGGAAAGTTTGAAAATGTCTGACTTTAGTGACTAGTGGTAATACATAAAAAACCCTGTCCACCACAGACAAATTTGATGTATGACCTGGTCAATTCTGACTA
>NW_019476772.1:0-1254 GCF_002814215.2 Seriola lalandi dorsalis | reverse complement strand
GGGTATTGCTGTTTATACTTCAAACCCTGAAAGAGTGGTAGTGACATGTTGTCTACCAAACTGCCAGTCCTTCTTCTAAGATTTTTACTTTGATGTTCGAAGTGGCAAAGGCTGCGCTGCATATAAATCTTTGCCTTAATAAATCATTAATCCTGTATCAACACCCCTGAGAAAATTCCACTGTCAGTGAACTTGTTTCAAAACCTGTTTTCAACTAAAGTGAAGTTATTTTGAAGAAAACAGACTCCTGACTCCACTTTGTTTAAAGCCTGCGTTAACGACAAATGATCATAATACATATTATTTACAGAGTGATTTTCAAGATACCCAACGCCTCCTCATTGAAAGCCCTGTCATGGCTTGTTGTCGGATGGCGGGGATAAGAGGTGAGCATCCAATCAACAGAGAGTGCAGGATGGCGTGTGTTGGTGGAACAGGTCAAAGAGGTTATGGAGGGCTTTGTTTGATACTTTGCGGGACGGGAGGTCAGTGAAGGCTCTGAGTTATAGTTGAACTTCTCTCACTCGAGTCAGATTTGTGAACTCCAGGTAAGATCTTTGGACTGTGTATGAGCTAAAATTACACGAAACACTGAGAAATAGATGCACTTGTTGCATGACAGCTCTGTTATCCTCTCTAGTCCTTTTTCTTTCAGCTTGACCAGCCCTCTGCCATCCTGAAGAAACCCACCATGCACTCAGCTCTCTCTGAGAGATAGACTATAGCCTTGAGGGCAGATCATGGCAGGAGTCTCCAGCACAAATATCCTCAGAACAAACAACAGAATCTTTGATCATGTTCATGTCAACAAAACTCCTGCGGCTTATATTCCCATCTGGAGATTTCTATCATACACAATAGTGTGCATTGGACCAAACCATAGTGTATAGGATCAGCTAACTGCAAACTGTACCTGCCATCCCTGAAAATCTTCCCCAAAAAAGACAATTTATTATATCACAAATGTAGTATGTAGTATCCCTGGCTCTGTATTATAAAATATACATTTGGTTTAGAAAAATACAGTGATATTTGCCAAGAAAGAAGGAGTAGCTGATATTTGATGCAGTAGGTGCAAAGGAATTAGTGAGTGGACTTAAATTTTCTGCCGTTTGTGCTCACACTGATCATTTAAGTGTGCTGTACTTAGCTGAAGCACCTTGTAGTGAAAATTCATGCAAAGCTGTACAAAATAACAAAATAACGAATAAAAAATGTGCATAATGATTATGGCTTTGCAAGTGTTGCAGGTCT
>NW_019476771.1:0-1254 GCF_002814215.2 Seriola lalandi dorsalis | reverse complement strand
AGCCGACAGTACACCTGATAAAAATACTGCAGTGCAGGTTTGCCCCCAAGATATAACGTCCACCTCATCCTGCCAGTCGAGCGATTTTTATTTCTCCTTGCCTCGAGGTTTATCCCTACATACATGTCTAATATAAAGTATAACTGACTTGGGAATGCGTCTAATTTCCCGAGAACAAACTCTCTCTGTTGTGAAGCGGGGGACAGCAGCGAGCCAGTGAGCGAGAGCTGGGTGCCAGATATTAGCTCCTGTGGCCTCTTTACATTCCACTCCTCCGCTGAGCATTCAGGCCTCCCAGAGCCAGACATCTGGAGACACTTACACTCTAAAACCAGGAGCCCACACAAAGTCTGATGCTGCGCTAATGTGTCCCAAGGAAGCCCCCAAAAGCCTGGAAAACTATAGCAACAGATTAATGTGTTCCACTAATCACTGGTAATGTGCTTCTTACGTAAAGCGGGAGCTGGAAAATACAGTCTGTGGAGCGGCTCCATCGAGCACATGACATTAGTTCTTTAAATAAGGAACGTCTGACCACAGCGTCTCTTACCGGCGATCTTTAATAAAGGAGTAGTAGTGTCCGGCGTGTGCCTGACCGCTGTGGACAACGACTCCCACGAGTTCGTAGTTCTCAGAAATCGTGACTTTCTTCCTGGGCGAACCTCCTGACATCCCGTCGCCCCGCCCCTCGCCGCCCTCTCCGCTGCAGTCCTGTCGAGCCATCCCAGAGACGGTGTAGGGCTCCATGTTCAGCACCCAGGGGAACTGTGCACCAACAACAAATCATACAGACTCCTGTTTCAGAAATGCATTTCAGTAAACAGAAGTATGCGATCGTGGGATTAGAAATACTTTGTACCCGAATCTGTTCGTCGTATTTGATGGAGCGTCCGCTTTCCCAGTCGAAGCCGAAGCGCATGAGGTGGATACAGAGAACACTGGGCAGGGATTTGATGCATGTCCTCTTCACTGTGGTTCTCTGTGCAGAAACACACTCGTTAAACACACCTGGTGTCAGTGTGGCAGGTTAAACACAACAAATCTATCAGAGCGGGACACGCACCTTCTCCTTGCATTTCTCACAGTAGTAGGCGTTGCTTCCCTCCAGCACCTCCCCTCTGACAAACTGGTCTAATGAGATCTCTAAACTCTGACAGGAAGTCACTCCGAGGTTCAACGCCATGAACGTTTCTTCACGCTCGTACCTGTGTGACGGGAGGTCAGAGGTCAAAGATCATGTGTGATGTGGCTCAT
>NW_019476770.1:0-1254 GCF_002814215.2 Seriola lalandi dorsalis | reverse complement strand
TGTAACACTTCATTCATTATTCATTCATCATTAAAATAACTTTATCATAACATAACATAACATAATCCACCCCATACCAAAATATAATTGGGAGAACAATTGTGTAATATATAAACATAATTTTTAGGAGACAGGGTTGGCCTAAAATTGATGGCTGTTAAGAATGAAGGACGACTGAGTCAAGATAAGAGTTCTTTGCAAATGTGCATTTTTGCCTTCAAGTTGATGTATGTACAAACTTGATTGAGTAGTGTCAAGTATAGAGAATGAATCAATGGGTTGTTTACCACAATGAGCCCGGAGTCTGCAGATTTTCATTCCAGCTAAACAAATCAGCAGCTGCCTTCACTAATTAGAACCCCCTCAATCTGGGAGATAGAACTAAGCAATGAAATCAGCTGCGGTAGTATTTGATTAGAATTAAAATCTGCAGACAGTTGGGTCATAGTGGCACATAGCTGGAGACCACCTGGGAGTAAGTAAGGTCAAGAAGAGTAATATAATATATTCATAAGACAGATATGGAATAATATGGACGCTTCTGATCCATGATTTGAAGAGAATGAAGAGAGGCAAGCTCGAGAAAACAGGTGTTGCAGAAAGAAAGGAGGGTGGACCAAAAGAGAATTTCTGCTTAGGGCCTCCAGACGGTCTGAGGTAGCCCTGCGTATAGGTTGCCTATAAAGAGGGAGATGCAGATTGGTCATCGTGTTGTTGGATGCTGTAATAACTCATATTTGGCAAGGACTGGTCTGACTAACAACCAATATTGCCAGCTGTGTGGCCAGATGGTCCAAATGGGAGCAAATCCTGTTTGCATTTTAGAAAGCTTTTCAACAAAAGACACTTACTTTAGCATGTAGTCATACTGACACACAGTATACTATTGTCATGGTAATGTATGTGGCAGTAGCTACCTTTGAAAAGTGAACATTATAGCCTGCTCTTTAAATCGGTGCTTCCTGATGTTTGTGTCCATCCTCTCTCTCTCTCTCTCTGGGTGTCTCTCCCTCTTTTGGGGAAAGAGGGGAAACAAGAGAAAGAGGGTTCATGCTGCAGACAGAACCATATCTGGTCGTTCTTCCTGAAAGTGCAATGAGGGAGAAGCCAGCAAAAGGCAGATTTATGGTGGTAATGGTGGTGGTAGTGGGATAGATAAAAAAGACTTCCTTGGCATACGTTTTTTTAAAACTAAGGGGTCCTTATAGAGAATGTGTGCATTGCGCCCACACAGTCACACTGCAACTTGAAAGT
>NW_019476769.1:0-1254 GCF_002814215.2 Seriola lalandi dorsalis | reverse complement strand
TGGGCTTTCTGGACTATGGTTGGCTTTCTTCATTGCAGGGGGATATTAAATGCAGACACACACTTGCACACACACACATATGTACACACATGTCCCTGTGTGCAGACATGTACTAAGCTACATTTACAACAACCATAGCTCTAATGTTATTTTATCGAACACCTGACTATATATAGCCTACATGTAGGTACTACTTGCTGCACTGGCAATGAACGTTGATGGACGTAAATCCTGTGGTGGAGAACTGTCCAATATGCACGTCATTTCTGGGCTGGTCCATTACATTTGTCCAGTTAGAAATGATTAAAAAGGAAGAAAAATATGTAATTTGACCACCATTACCAAAAGAGAGAGGCCAGTCGAGTGACTAACTATGAGAATGACCTGCAATGAAAGCATTGTTGTGTGCCATTGATAAGGGCATAACAACACTGCAGGAAAATGTCATGCTACAAAACTTTTACTGGAGCTTTATCTGAAAGCTAACAAATTAAACATGATGTAACCTTTTAAATCAGTTCTCTTAGCAATTGCTGTAATATGTTCTATTAACCAACCCTAAGATATTTTTTGTATTTTTTAATATTTATGGTTATTAAATGGGTATTTCTGGTATTCAAAACACCTTTAACCTTTTTAGGGGAGGTAATGGAAATTTCCGACAGTGATAGATGACATTGAATGTAGCATAAAACGTTTGTTTGTAGTGTAGAATAGATGACGTGCTCAAGTTGTCAAAACCTAGTTCGTATCTGTCGCGGTGAGAGGAAGGAGAAAGTGACGACGCTTGTTTATGGACTTTCATTCCGTTAAAGTGCCTTTGTAAGTGTGGCCAGAAAGCTATCCAGCTCAGTGGAATAAGTCTACATACTATTCTGAGTTAAAGTTTGAGTTTGAACGACGAAGTAAGTGTGAGTTTCCTGCTAAGCTAACGGCCAGCTATCGCGGAGCTAGTCGCGAGCTACCGGTAAGCTAACCAGTTAGCCTCGGGACGTTGTCAGTTCTCTGTGGAGTGAAACAGCACACTAGCGCAGAGTTGGTGCTTAAAGGACTTTGAACTTCAGCCAGCACCCTGTGGATATCCTCAGTCCGCACCTCTGGCGTCGAGTGGCGAGAGACGGTAACTATCCACGGTGAAGGACTGGTGAGAAGAGCCGCCATTCTTGCAGAAGGACTGCGGTAACCTGAACTTCTTGAGGGGTGAGTAACCCCGGTTAAAGTGCGGTCACATCTAGTGGCCGTCATTGCTTTGTG
>NW_019476768.1:0-3722 GCF_002814215.2 Seriola lalandi dorsalis | reverse complement strand
CTGCTCTCATTAATCCTCATTCTTGGGACCTGAATATTCCACTGTGAGTGTGGAGATGGATTTCTGGATAGCAAGTGGTAAATGCAAAGATTGATTTATGTGTACAACAGTCCATTTGTAATGCTTTCCTGCAAGCCTCAGAGCACTCATTTCTGATTTGCTACAGCTTTCCTTTACCCCCCAGTGGTTCTGTTTGAGCAAATGGAGCTATGTTGGATTTTATTGAGGTCATTGTTCCAGGGGTGTGGTCAGCTGCTCTCAGGGCTCAGGAGGTGCCTGCCTGTGGGTGCCTCCACAGGGAATAAAGCGGACCTGACTTGATGGACCACATCAATAGGAACACATTTCCTTGTTCTATGAGGTGGAACAGTCCTCTGTAGGACTTAAGCTCTATTCTTTTCATTCTTTTCACTGGTTAAGCTTCTGTATTATGTACTCAGTCTTGCATATACTGTGGAGAGCCAGTGTTTCAGACATAAGCTGGCTAAAACATGTTTTGAATAAGGGCTGTCGATGGCACTAGAGCCACATCCCTTCAGCATATGGCCTGAAAAACATGCATACTTGTCTCTGTTTCACAACATTTATCAGAGTACAGCTGCCAAAAACCGCAGTTTCTACATTCCTTTATAACTCTGCACTGGACTGGATCCAGTGGGCCAGGCATAGTATCAGCTCAGTCTTCAGGCCCTGCAGCTGTCTCCATCCAACACATTGCTGTATGTTGTGACAGACATTCACTGCTCGTGTGTTTTAAAGAGGGCCTGTGATCCAGCCTGGATGGAGACGTGTGAAGAGCACCACTAATACCACCCTGCCTTATACTGATGCCCCTAAATCCCACTAATTCCATCTCTTCTTTTGTCAGAGATGGGATTCATAAGCCCTTCTTTGAAGGCTCAATTTTCCAGGAGTGTGTCCATGGCTTAGCTGTAGCCCTCACGTAGCCAGGACTAGACATTCCGTTGCTTGGATTGATGGCCTGGTCTGGCACCTGAGTGGTCAGTTTCTTGTTCTTGAGTAGATTATTGATGATTATTGAGTGTGAAAAAAAAATGAGTCAATTAACCTCTGGATCTTCACGATTACTGCCCACTTGGATAAATGGTCTTGCAAGAGAGAAGCAAACAAGATCAGTCGGAGGCTTTCTCTCCCATTCAATTGTTGTAAAGGAATAGGTGTAGTGGAAACACACACGCACACACACACACACACACACACACACACACACACACACACACACACACACAGACACGCTCGCACACACACACACACACACACACACACTCAAACACACTCAAACACACACGCACACACACACACACACACTAACGGCTACTCCAGAGGTCACAGTAACAACCAAGCCCAGAGCAGCATTGTTTTAGTTCCCCTCATCGTCACCCTGGCCTATCTGGTCCTGCCTCTCCTCACTTTTTCCTGCCATCCTGAAGGTGGTGAAGGTTTTTTTTCTTTTTTTTTTTACTTCTGGCTGTAAATCCTTGCAGGAAGGAAGGAGAAATGGTATTGAGTGCGACCCACTGAGACGCCTTCTCCCTCTTCTGTCTCTCAGGGCTCAGTTTAGCTGCTTTTCCCTCTTGTAAGTTTGGATTTATTTATATGAGGCTTCTACTGGGATACTTATGTCAGGCATATGTTTATAGTTGCAAAGATATGTGGGCCAGAGGCGCTTCCATATCCTCCGTGGGCTTGTCTCCTAAGGGAGATTCATGATTCCAGCTCCCTTAACAAGGCAGACGGACAGGTGGTGACTGACAGGCATGCTGAGATAGATTCAGTAATGAGGACCACAGAACAAACCTCTGTGGTCCACCCCCCATTCTTCAGCATCTCAAATGATCTCATGCCTCATAGATTTTATATATTTAACTAGGGGTTCTGTTGCAATCTAATAGAGTCATAGCTACTTACAGTATAATGCTCTGCCTCCTCCCCCTCACTATGGCTCCTCTCTGCCCCCTCTGTGTTCACCCCAACTGTGTTACCTCCTGTTGTGCATGTTCCCGTGCTTGTCTATGACTTAAACCTAATAGGGATTTGTTTGTTTGTTTTCTGCCAATGTCTGTAGGCTACGTTTGAGGATGTGACTTGAACCTTAATGCTTACCCCACCCTCCATGAATATATGTGTCAACTTGTTTATCCCCCATACCGCGTGTGTTATGTGCATTTTAAAATGCCCCTCTTTTTGTGTCTGTCTTGAAGTCTATTGGACAGTGGTTGTCTTGACAGGTGAGCGATATCCTTGTGTCACATAGGACGTGATTGATGGAAACTGTGAAACATTATCATCCATCAGAGATACTGAAATACTGTACCCTCTCCTTCCCTCCTCCAGTCCTCTCTCTTGATCTATATTCCTGTGACTGGGGTCAGAGGCCACATTAGAGCTCATATTGTTCAGCAGTCTGGAGAGTGCTCCAGTTACCACTGTGAAATCCCAAGCATCAGCGGCTTCTTAGCTGTTTAAATATACCGTACGAGGCTGAACACAGCTACAGGGCCCGGCCAGACGCTACACAATGTCTACGGTGTGACGTTACATTATTTTAAGTAATGCCTGCCTTTATAGCCATGTAAAATGTGTTTGCTGCCTTAGCCACCTGTCTGGGAGTTCTGCATGATGAACTCATGCTGAACAGAACATGTTTAGCGCTATGAATGCTACCCTGTCTTCTGCAATAAAAACTAGTATATGCATTCCTTCCAGCTGCTCCAATGAGGGCGGTTAAAGACAAAAAAAAAAACATACATAATCACTCATTGGAACAAAAGACTGTAACTTGGCACATAACAGTTGGTGTAACGCTTCAGGTGTGAAATTACCCTCCCAATTTACATTTGGGACTATGTATTAAGCCCCTCCTCTTCATCTGAAAATGAACAATGTTGTCTTTTTCCAGCTGCAGAGGAGGCTACATCTGCTGTGTTAGTATTTTCCAGGCAAAACGCTGCTATAGTATCTTTGACAGAATAGTAGCGTTCAGCTGCGCCATTAGGTGTGGATGAAGCAAAGGCACGGCTCAGGTACGGAGGTGCTGACTCAAACTGCTGAGCCTCGTGCATAACGAATGGATATATTTTACTTTACAGACACTGAATACTCCTTGTTTGTTGCCGCTGGGCATCGCACAGTTTTGCAACAGTGCCCCAGGGACATTATTGTAACATAGCCTTGCTGGATGGCTTGTGGACATGTGAAATTATCCGTGCCTGAGTCTGTCAGTGAACACGACTACATGTGTCCATCCGGCCCTTACCAGCAGCAGCATCCCTCAAACAGGCTAAGCTGCCTGGCTGTAGCAGCTCCCTGAAAGGATGCACAGCTGAACTTGCATACAAACCTCATACCTGGAAGCCTTGGATTTTATTTTCCTCCAGACAACTGGGACATTGTATTATTCATAGCGTTGCAGTGCACACAAGCTCAACAGCTATCAGCTTGAAACTCATATGAATTCATATAAGGCCCTCAAATGCACTATAGTTGTTTTGAGCTAAGCTGTTGACATTTAAGGCGAAAGACCCATTTCCCCGAAGCTTTCCATCACTCCATCCCCTCGTTCCTCCATCTCCGCATTGTGCTGCTGCTCCTAGCTTGCAGAGCAGGGCCTCAGGCAGAGCAGGTGCAGGCTGCTGTGATGGTGGCTCTTCTGACGCACACACACACACACACACACACACACACACACACACACACGCATG
>NW_019476767.1:0-1255 GCF_002814215.2 Seriola lalandi dorsalis | reverse complement strand
AAAAAAAAAAAAAAAAAAAGAAGCTTTGGCTAACACATGTGGCATCCTACTGGCATGAGCAAGAGTTCAGACTCCCAATTACAGGCTGCTGCCTGCCCTCTGCTTGGCCACAAAAGCCTTTGTTATCACCGGACCCACAAACAGAGCCTGGATGTGCTGCTGGAATGGATTGCAGTGGTATGCATTACTCAGCTGATAGAGGCAGAGCGTTTCAAAAGGAGAGCCGAGTTTTTCATCCCCTGGTATGTTTTAATTGCATTGCGCTGCATCTCCTGCCGCAGACGATGAGGGAGAAGACAGAGGAGCTGAGGGGAAATTGAAGAGTTGAGCGGGAGGTGTTTCTGGGACGTGCCTGATAAATGTCAACATTATAGGACGTCTCATTTCTCTGCATGTCTCCCACCGTTTGTCACAGCTCCGAGGAACAGACCGAGCCTGACTCATTATCCTTGAATTTAGCTTTAGTGGCTATTCACCTGTAAGTGCTGAACGTGTGTGTGTGTGTGTGCGTGTGTGTGGGATGTCTTTGCACCTGTGTATGTTCCTGGTATCTTTAGTGTGCAACTGCTGCTTTTCTGTATGGCTATGAGTGCATAACTCCCGTGTAATATACTGCTTTATGTGATTTTCCCTCAGTGTCAGGGATAATTAATCATACAATATTGAGTGGTTTACATGCAGTACACCAAAATATGCCACCAGGCCTTTCCACTCATTTCATATGCTTTGATAATTATAGCATTATATATAAATGTAACTTATCTGTGCAGCAATGAGTGACCTTGAGAGTGTGCCTTTGTACAGTGCTTTCCACTGCCTCAGAAAAAAGGAAGTGAAAAAGGCACTAACTGGAGCTCTGAGGCACAAGTTGCTGCCTTTGAAAGGCTTGATATTCCTCTCAATTAATGGAGAGACATTAAGGGAGTCTTCAATGAACTGGCCTTACTTAAATAGATATATAGAGCAATTGCTATGCCCTCTGGTGCACAGAGTCAGTTTTAACATCAATTAGTGAGCGATTTATATGCAGAAAGAGTCGTGGCAGAGCTGGGGCTGATTGAAGTCGCTCTACTGTATCTCATGGTGTGGTCCCGGGTGACGTGGTGCAGAGGGTCCAACTTACATAGTCGTTGACGGCGACGTGGTCCTCGACATCACGGGTGAATCGCTGACCTGTGACCTCTGCGTCAGGTGTGTCAACGTTTCCCTCCTCCACATCTGAACACACAGAGAGGAGATGTTTATGTACTCACGA
>NW_019476766.1:0-1476 GCF_002814215.2 Seriola lalandi dorsalis | reverse complement strand
GCGTCCAAAAAAGGACACGCAAAGAAAATGCTATAAAATCATCATATATCAATATTTTTTTCTGCTTTTTTTTGCATAAATCTCTTAAACCACTTCAGTTCTGCTCAAACCTACCAAATGTTTATTAGTTTTCAGGATTTTAACCCTTTAAATGCCAGTTTGAAGACATGTTGCCTCTTGTTTTATTAAAAAAAACAACACAGAATATGAGATATTTCCCACATAATACATGATGGAGGGATGTGACATTGTTTTATATCAGAGTCTTTTATATCAAGACATTTCTCAAAACCATAATATGATCAGGGTGACTTTTGAACACTGGAAATAAATCATGTACTCATCCCGGCAGTAGCCCCCGTGGCACTCAAAATTTCCCTGGAATTTTCTAGTTCTACTTTTCATTCAGTAATGCATCTGAATGCTTCCTCCCTCCACTGGCTATAACAGGGAACCAGTTGCAGAGACCTGGTGGCGGACACGGGGGCTCCAGTCACCCTGGATGGTCTCCTTTAGTGAAGATGGAACTACAGTTTTTGGTTCATGTCTGTTTCCTGTTAGACCACAGACAGGTCCAGGAGTATGAGGGAAGAGGTGAGGGAGGTCTCTCCTGTCATTGTAAGGAAGGCCTTTGATCTTAAACTGAGACTGAGTGGTTCTGGAGTGCTGGAGGAAATATGCAGACAGTCACTCCTGGTTTTTGAAGATTGAGAGATCCAGTGTTGGGTTTATGTAGTTCTTTATTATATCTCAAACCACTCACCCACACTATGACACATATTCTTATTATGACTCTGCACTGGCGACAGCTAGAGCTGAAGCCATATTGTTTTTCGGGACCTCACAGGACCTCACAAAATACTTTTTAGCCATAACTCAAGACTAACTCAAGCAATTATGACAAAGTTTCACACAAATGATTGATATTTTATTTGACTCTGGATAAACATTATGTAACCTGAAACTAGTCTGAGTGGAGGAGGTGATCACAAAGGTCTGTCAAGATGAAAGTATGAGCAGAGTTTAGAGGAGGGAGTGAAGAATAAACTATTGGTTAAAACAGCTGCACTGGTCAGTTTCATTGTTTAGAAATAATGATTCAGAGTGATGATCTGCCCTCATTAATACTGTTTAACCATCTCTGTATGAAAGCACTGGTTCAGACACTGAGAGTGACATCTGTGATATGAAGCAGCTCGTACAGACTTAACAGGACTCTGTCTGATTCACTGTGAAATGAGCAGAGAGTCACAGAACCAGGTGTTCACAGTGTGAGTGAGAGGCTGCAGCTGAGGCTGTTCATACACGTCTGTTAGCCGAGGGCTGCTGCATCTACAACCAGAGAGAAAGAAAAAAACATGGCTCCTCGATTCATGTTTCACTCACTGTCTCTGCTTCAGGTCTGAACTTGTGCCTTTTAATGAATACCTGTGGAACAGTATCACAAAGCTGCACACACACACACACACACACACA
>NW_019476765.1:0-1255 GCF_002814215.2 Seriola lalandi dorsalis | reverse complement strand
AGACAGATAGACAGATAGACAGATAGATAGATAGATAGATAGATAGATAGATAGATAGATAGATAGATAGATAGATAGATAGCAGTTGGTAAGATTGGGATGCAGCTTCAAAGACATAATCGATACGTGAATTCAAATGCACTCTATGCAACAGTTTGCCTCATAAAGAATACAATGCGCCAATAACAATATCTGCCTACTGCTATTTGTGCTTGCGAGTCTCTGAACACAACACTGCTTTCGGCCAAATGCAGAGAACAAAGACACGCAAATTATAGTATATCAATGTGCTGCCTAGAGGGATCCATAACAGAAGAGCAATAAGATGAAAACCAACAGGCTGATTTTGAAAAGCTAGATTGCCTCTATTGCTGATAGTTTACAGTGCTAACAATCTAAGAATAGAGCATTACAGTGAAGTGTCTGTCATTACGCTGACACACAGAAGAATGACCACCCTCGGCTATCCTAACCGGCACCGGCCATTACAGCCACTATCAAGATGGATCACTGTCATTGTCCCTTTAATGGACAGGTGACCTGTGTAACATGTGTGTGAATGGGCTTTTCTGTACAGTCTCAACGCATGTTGAAAGTCATCAAGGCCGACTCCTGTTCCCATGATTAGCAGAAATTTCATGGCAATTCACAGAGCTCCATATAACACAAGCATTCTTTCTCTCAAATTAATTAGCTTAAATTAGATGTCAAAATGGTTAATTATTATGATGAATGTTTTATTGCAATAATAGTGAGAGGAATTAGAACAATGTTAAATCGGGGCGCGCACACTCAATGCAGAGTTGTCAGAGAGAGTAATGGGTATAATTCATTTAATGGGAACAAAAATACCCACAGATTTTAATAGCAAGGACAGAGTGTGTGTGAGAGGGGGAGAGGGAGAAAGAGAGACACAAGAGGAATAATGAATGCATTCGAAAATGCAACTCATCTCCCTTTGTCGTATAGAGCTAAATGAGGAGAGGCTGGAGAGAGTCTCTCAGCTCGGCTGTATTTGCCTTGCTGAATACAGAAGTACACTTTGAAAAGAAGAAAATGAAGATAAAGCCCTCTCATAGCAGAGCAATAAATCGATAATAAACTATGTGAATGCTTTGACAACAGTCATAACACTCAGAAGTAGTAATGTGTGAGTCACAGGGGAGTTTGATATTTGTTACAGACACTTCCAAGTCTCGGAAGTTTCATGTATTAGCACTAGACTTCTTTACCCAACTTTATACTGATGAAAAAT
>NW_019476764.1:0-1255 GCF_002814215.2 Seriola lalandi dorsalis | reverse complement strand
AGCTAAAGCTGTGGAGTCCAAGGTAGCGTCGGAAAATCAACAACAACCCAACCGGTGTTTTTCTTTTCACGGAGTGGAATACGGTAGCGCCCCCACATCTTGGTTCAATTAAGCAGAACTGACTGGTGCTTCAGAATTTATTGTACATAAAAGGTGTTTCATTTGTGTTGGTGGTTAAACCTACAGGTATGTTGTAAAGACAGACTGTCAGGAGCTACATCTGCCTTTATGTGCCATTAATAGACACTTACATTGTCTAAAATAACAGAAGAACCACTTGACATTTTCATCTTTTATTGTCCTTGATGTAAAATGGTTTGTGTTGAGTTGCACTTGTTATCTTTTGGCGATGCTGCTCGCATTCCTAATCATGAAACCCCAAGCAAAAGTGACAATTTTTTCTGTATTCATTTGTATTTTATGAAGGTTATATTGTTTCTGCTGCTCTTCATTTCACCACATCACAGACAGGATGCACCTGCATGAAAAGAACTTAGCTCTCAGTGTGTTTCATTGCGTAAATAATTGAACTGAAAATTGGAAGACAGTGAGTTTCTCTTCTGCTTCAGTAAGCGTTTGAGGCAATAAAAACATACAGTAGCTCCTCTAAAAAAAGGACAGTGGTAGTTTGTCTGCGGCTTTCCGCCACTTCCCCGATGCAGCTGATGCTGTGTGCTGCGGTCTGCCGCAGACAGACTCATTATTTTGTTGTTCTGCAATTATGAGTCAAATGAATTAAATGCTGAAAAACAGGAATGTCACATCATTATTCTCATTTTCCATTCTCTGGCCATGAGAACATGCTTATATAAACCCAATCCAAGGACATTGAGGTCATTCAGAAAGTTGAAATATTCAAACCAAAGAGGATGAAAATACAGATAATAATACAGAAAATAATGGAAGTTTGTTAACAAAAGGAAAATTCCTGTACACAATTAAAAGGCCTTGAAAACCTATTTTTCAATCAGCTTCTTACAATGAGCAGTGGGATATTACATTATAACACTAAATTTTCATTAGGAGTTTGAACAGTTTGTGTTACTTTGCTTGATGTCATGTATTTACATCCACGAATCAGAGTTTAGAATCATTTTATCTCTTATTTAATCACATATTTTAAGGCCATATATTGTATAAAGTGAAATTTCCCTGTTTTTATTGATTCTAAAGCAGGTCAAGGTTCTATATCGTCACCTTCCTAAAATAATGGCCTAAGTCATGTTTTGACAAAAATGTTTTTTTTGCCTAAATC
>NW_019476763.1:0-1255 GCF_002814215.2 Seriola lalandi dorsalis | reverse complement strand
TAGTTAATGAACGTAACATTCTGACAAGTATCTACTTGTTTTTGATGGCTGCTTTACTCAGTATTTTGGATAGACAGCAGCCTGCTGTATCACATCTTTCTATCTTTTATTAAAACAATGTATTGGATTCCTCTAATGATGGAGCAAACAAACCAGATGAGAAATATTTAATCGTTTAAAGAGGGATTTCTGTGTCCATTAGCTCATGCACTGTGTGCTGCTGGCAGGTGGTGTTTTAATCGCACACATGCACAATTTTCTGTGGTGCTCAACACTGGCCTTGGTTTTTGGCCTTTTTTGAAGTGTAAGCAGTATCTCGCTGCAGGGGAGATGACATTCTGAAAATCCCTGAGAACCTGGAGGCAGGTTCAACATACTGTAACACACACAATGTGTCATGGAGTAGGGCCCTTGAGGGGTCCCTTAGGAAGTTCGTGGGGACCCTGAGGCACAGTATTTCATTTTCAAATGAAATCATAATTTCATTATGATTTAAATTTGGAGGCAAGGTAGAAGGGCAGTGTTTATTTAAAAAAAAAAGTTCAGAAAATCACTGCACCTGGCCAAAAAATAGTTCTGCTCATAATGTCGCCTAAAACTGTTGTTTTTGTACAGGTTAAACAAACAACATTAAATGTGTTAATTAGTTGGTATTAAAGGGTTCTGATAGGCAGACTTTGTTACCTTCGGACAGAGCCAGGCCAGCTGTTTCCACTTTTTTCGAGTCTTAATAAGTTAAGCTGACTGGTGGTATTAATTTTCTCATCTTCACTCTTGGCAAGAAAGCCTGTTTCTCAAAATGTCAAAGTGTTTCTTTAGTCTCCTGTGTTTCATCTTTTTTTTTGGCATTTTGCCTTTATTAGACAGTTAACAGTCTGGAGACAGGAAACAAGGGCAGAGAGAGAAGGGTATGACATGCAACAAAGGTCCCCCAGCCAGGAACTGAACTGTGGACTACCATTAGGCCACCAGACACCCCTGAAGTCTCCCATCTCTATCCTCAAAGAAAAGCAGTGTGTAATCATATAAGAAAAAAAACTTGTGCGTGGCTTCCCCGTGCCTGCACTTGACTGGCTCCCCTTATTCCAGTTACCCCCCCCCACATACACACACACACACACACACACACACACATATATATACACCCATATGCTCATGAGCTGCTGTTTGCAGGTGTGTGTTTAACCCACATGCTGAGGTGTGTGTGTGTGTGTGTGTGTGTGTGTGTGTGTGTGTGTGTGTGTGTGTGTGTGTG
>NW_019476762.1:0-1255 GCF_002814215.2 Seriola lalandi dorsalis | reverse complement strand
ATCTAGTTACGTTCTGTTACATGATATGAGTCAAACCGGCCTGAAAGTTTGGATGCTCAAGTTTGATTTTTTTTTTTTATACTGAACTCTGTCTGAGCTACAAAAGATAACCCTGATGATGTCATCAGAAAGCTTGGATCAAACTGGTGGTTTCGAATTTGAAAGACGTGAGCAGTTAAGACGTAGGGATGGAGCACTTCCTTCATGGTCATAATTGTTTTTTGTGCAGGAGAGCATCTACAAATGTGAATGTAAAGCATAGAGATGCTCATAAAGCATTCGCTACTCATAATCCTCTGGATCAACTATGCCCCTAATAAATCTTGACCAGATAAAAACATAAAATGTCATAAAACATAATAATACCCCATGCTACAATGTTTTTCAGTCAAACCTGAAATACGCCACTAAAAACAGTGAGTGGGTCTGTATGCTTTCTCACTGCTTTGTTTCTTTATTGATGTGCTGTAATTTATTTATGTATTTTTATGTGAGCCTAGCAACAGCAAAATGGGCAGGAAATTGATCACAAAAAAAAATAATGGTTTTAGGATTTAAAAGCACAGGAATAAACATTCTGTAGTATTTGTATTAAAGAATAGATGCATGCTCGTGCAGATGACTAATGAATCCTTCATGATGTTACCTCGAAGCGATATGAAGAGCAGCAACACTACTTGTTCAGAATTCTGTAGATGCAGACTGCACTATATAGATATAACTGGATGCTCTCACACTGCCCACATTAGGTCATCAGAGGGTGACACTCAAACAAAGACGCCTGCAGTGCGACTATCCCGCAGCGCAGAACAACATAAGGCAATACTGTGCAAGCACAGCAACAAAGAGAGTAGGGCAAAGGCACAAAGAAAAGAAAACAAAGATCTGACAAAAACAGGAGGAGATTACTGCATGAGGCTATCTGGGTATGTGTGTGCAGCGGGGTGTTATCTATCATGTTTAAAAGTCTTCTTGTCCACATGACACCTGAGGTTGGGGCTGATGTTTCCTGCTGATTGACACCTCACCTGTAACGTGCTGCCTCCACAGCTCCGCGCTGGCCTCAAGGTGAACGCTACAGCTCGTCACATTGATTTATATCCGAGTCCCACAAGGAGACACGCACAGAAAGTCACACGCACACGCAGACAAACCCACAGAGTACGCACACACACATGTGCACGGATCAAATACACACACACACACACACACACACACACACACACACACACACACACACACACACACACACACA
>NW_019476761.1:0-1255 GCF_002814215.2 Seriola lalandi dorsalis | reverse complement strand
ATATTTATTTATATAGCAAGTATCAAACTCAGCAAGTGTTTTACAGTGGAGGTGTTCTAAAATTTTTGATTGGCAGTGTAATATACTATGATCCAGTGTTTTATTTAATTTGCTGCTGCTCTGTACATCATATATATGTTTATATTCCCTCTGGGTCAGGCCTTGGATTTCAGCGCTGCACAGATTTCTCTTACTGCCTGGCTGTGCTGATGAGAAGTTAAACAGTGAAAGCCCTGCTTTACTAAAGCATGAGGCACATGGGAGTCTCTGTAGACTCCGGCAGATCAAATGCTTCCTCTTTGAAATGTGATGAGAGGAGGTGAATTTAAGGGTTTGCCATAACTGTGGGCGAGATATAGCTACTCTGAAACATTAAAACATAGGCCTGTGTGATATTACACGTCCTCTCTGAAGGGCTTTGTGAAACTGCATCTCTAATATATTTGTCATAGCATTACCAGTCAAAGACTTTTGGATCCCTGTGTTTTCATGTGTCAGATATCTCTCTCAGCAGGAATGTCTCCCCACCTCTTTGAGTTGACTGCCAGTTTACTAATATTTGGAAAGCAGAAAAATAATGTTCTTCCTCCTCACGTGACAGCGGCTGACACATCAGAGGAATTGAAATCCTTTATTTCCACCATTTCCCTCTGGAAATCTCCTGAAAGGATTGGAGAAAGAATGGGGAAGAGAGCACAAGAGAGAGGGGTGGTAGACTGAGTGTGAGGGAGTAAGACTTGGGGGGGGGGGGGCGCAAAGCCCATGAGGATTATCTTTTTTCTTCTCCTCACTTCCTCCATCTCGCTCCCTCTCCCTCGTCTCCATTTCTCGTTTGAACACATGACCACAGCTCATCAGTCTCAGTTCACATAATGACCATATTTAGATGAGAGCAGCAGAGCAGAGGTGCAGAGAGAAAAGGATGTGAGGACGATGTTGTAGCGAAGCCCAGAAGCAACATAAACCTGGATGTAAGTCAAGAACAGTGGAGCAGATTTCATCAGTACAGTAGTGAACCGTTCCGCCTGTTCTTGGTATTTAATACACCAGAGAGGAACAATACGCTTCTCACACTATCAACACAATACTGTGAATACCTGAGGGTCCATTCACCGCAGCCACAGCTCTGTTGCATGCCACAGATGCCTCAAAGCTCATAGTTTTTAGGAGGAGAGATAGCCGCTGCCGCTACTGCTCCTGTTGGTCTGTATCCAGCATATAGTGACAGGGGAACAGCTGGGAGACCTCGGGCCAT
>NW_019476760.1:0-1255 GCF_002814215.2 Seriola lalandi dorsalis | reverse complement strand
GCTTTAATGCAACCAGCAAAGGACTAAATAAGGCCCAGAGGCTACTGAAGCTTTTGCCTGGACATGATACATTTAAATGACTTTGTACACACAAAAAGATGTCCTAATGTTTTTTTTTCATCTCTTTTTAACAGGATTTTCTGCTTTTCCTAAAAGGGGCGACCACTACTTTATTCGTGTTTGTTGGCAGGACGCTGATATCTTTCTGCCTGGCTCCCCCACAGCTTTTCTAAGATGCCTTCTACCTCTATCTCTCACTGTCACCTGTAATAACTGGGAGGTGGTGTCTTGTCACTGCTTTCCCACATTCACATCACTCAAAGTGTGTGCCTGTCTGTTTGTAGAAATGGATTTATATACACATATTGACTTTACTTCTGTCCTCTGCCACCACACCCCTCTTCAAGATTCACATTTTTAGCCACGGTCAAAAATAGGTCATGGTTCCTAGAGAATAAATCCTAATAACTGAGGTGTTTCCATGTAAAACCTCCGCACTGTAGTGTGGTCCTTTATTTGCATGGGTTCAAAACTCATCTTTGAAAGAAGTACATTGTTTTTCAATAGACGTGAAAGACATAAATGTGTTTCATTGTATTCATCATAATGACTCCCTGGACTGTTTCAGGGTCTTAAAAAATTAATATGAAAGCCATTTCATGAAAAAGAAGACTTCACAAGGGCAGCCTGAACCCTTTATTGTGCCAGTGCATTTCAGAAATGTATAGTATCGCCTTAAACAGCACTCACAAACAATAAAGAGTATAAACATTAAATTACTGGTTGTCCTCAACCTCCAAAGTGAAATTTTCCACACAGACACTCAGCTTTTTATTGAACTATTAACACAAAAACATTCCTCCACCTACGTGCAGGACAACTAATTAAAATAGAACAAAGTCTGATGAAGCTTTAAGACGGACAGACGTACACATAATGACACACAAGTTTTCTGAAGTTCACCATCATTGTTCTATAAATTTGAGGGACGATTACAAAAAATGCTCCACACTAACAAGCCAGTATCAAATAAGAACAAATAAGAGTCGTCATTTTCTCCTTACGGTTTCTTGCTCAAGGCCATCTGAGAGACGGCATCCTCAAGTTGTTTTTTTTGACTCACCTCAGATTTTCTCTCAAATTGAAGGAACCAGTTGCCGACTGTGGCCTCATCATTAACCATTGAACGGGCAGCTGGCTGGCACAGCTGGACAGTCGCGGGTGTGGGAGGAAGCCAGAGACTCAAACCACCTGA
>NW_019476759.1:0-1255 GCF_002814215.2 Seriola lalandi dorsalis | reverse complement strand
GAAAAAAAAAGGGGATTTCAGCATCATTACAACTGAAATGAGAGGAAGACATTAGTCCCATCCCTGTAAGAAACAACAAAAACACTTCACTTCCTTCTTTCCTTTCACCTTCTTAAACCAACAGACTAAAAAACAGATTAAAAGGAGTAATTCTTGTTAACAATGGACACTTTGAAACTGTTACTTAGGGGTGAAACTGTTACTGAACCCATGAGATGTTGAGTTATACTGCAAACGTGACAATCGTCTTCTTTTCAAATCCTGTTTGGTGCTATGATGAGAGCAGGGGCTGTCGTTCAGCAGCAGTGCTCTGAAAAAGTCAAACCAGACATGAAACATGTTAACGCTGATAAAAATCTGATCCTTTCATCATTGTACACTGCTGCATTTCGTCCGCCTCGGGCCTGCTAGTGTTGCAGCTCCTCTACTTTAAGACAGCCGGGCTCTACAGTGCAGCATCCCGCTGCATAGGCTCAATGCGAAATATTATTTATTTGATAATACTCTTAATTTCCCAATATAACATCCCTCTCTTTCTCTCGATAAACAACAGAAAATCAAAACGTATTCAAATTAAAAAGACTTTTCTATATGATCACATACCAGTTGCTGCTCTAATGTCACAGACTCACACACTCACCTCAGGAATCTTTTGTCGACACATCAGGAACATGAAGATTCCTCCCAGAATGATGCCTGCGCCAATCAGCATGAACGGAATGTTGACCACAACATTCTGCTCGACAGCAATCACCTTCAGCTTCATGACTGACTCGTCGTCAATGACAACGCTCTGAGAAGACAGTAAGAGAAAAGATTACATAAAGCAGTGAACAAAGAAAACTCTGATTATCTATTACAGTAAACATCAAAATATTCTATACTCTTCTCTCATTTCATGTTTGTAATGTAGTTTTTGAAAGCAGAGAAAGACATTAGAATTTGAGTTTTATAAGCAACAGAGTTCCTGATCATGAAATTTGACCACGACCTGAATACTATGAAAAACATCTGTCTGAATGTATGTGGTTTCATTTCATCAATGGAATGTGTATGTGTGTGTATGTGTGTGTATGTGTGTGTGTATGTGTGTGTTTGTGTATTTATTACCTCATTTAGGTAAACCACAGGCAAGACCATTGTCCTCACGTTTCCTGTTTGACTGAAAAAAAAGTTAAATAAAATATAAAATTATTCACAATGTTTTGTCTGCTATCATAATTATTTAGATGTTCTTTTGAGTACTTTGAACATC
>NW_019476758.1:0-1255 GCF_002814215.2 Seriola lalandi dorsalis | reverse complement strand
GCGCGCTCATCAAAAGGTCATAGAAACAAGAAGAAGAAACATTGCACCTTCCCATGATCTTCCTGATTCAGGGGATGTAAACAAATATAAACAAATATAAATACATTATATGGATATAAACAGATAATAAACTCATGAACAGCATCTGAATATTTGGTGGATGGGACCTTGGATGTCACGGTTACAATAATAAACACACCCACTGTTCTGACAGTGGGCGTGTTTCGGAAAAGTTGAAACGAGTACTTCCTTTTCTATACATTAGACAATCTTTGTTGCCATGGTAACAAAATAAACTGCCACTTTCACATGGGAATCGAACGCCGCTCTCCTGTATCACGTTCATCCATCCACCTCCTCCTCCTGACGTGGACTCTGTCTCTCTTTATGATACGTCTTCGACACTTTCCCCTTCGCTCCTGTCATCTTCACTACGACCACTAGATGTCGCCTAGCAACAAAACCTAACTGTGATGTCATAACAACCTGCTGCACAGCTGACGCTGGTTAATTGTCCGTAACATAACAAACGTGATGAAGCAGCAGGTGCAGAGATATGAGGCTGAACACAGAGGAATGATCTAATGTGTTATAACAGCTTATAAATGATTTGTAAAGTGATAACAAGCCACTCAATAAACTAGTTATAACCCATTCATAAAGCCTTTATAAGGCTCGTCCTATTGTAAAGTGGTACCTATTTATATTTCAGTGAAACAGTCGATATCCGTCACTTTGAATCACAGTCCAAACTCTGTGTTTGTGTCACAAATGTGAATAGAAACATCAGACCTGGAGTCATGCTGTATTGCTGCCACTGGCCATGGCATTTGTTCTCGACGATAACCACAACACAACCTCTGGTACCCCCACCCCACCCGCTGTACCCACCCCCACCCATCTCAGACGGCCCCAGGGGCCCCTGAAGGACGCTGGATGCCACTTTAACCACAGGTATCTCCTGACTTCTTCTAAATCACACCATCAATAGTCTTCTCTGCTCTTTGGGCAGTCTCTTACACTATAAAGTAAGACCACACACACACACACACACACACACACACACACACACACACACACACAGTGAGCCCTCAGGCCATTCCATTGGTATGCAGACAGAGGATCTCATTTTAAGCAGGGGTTTCACTCACTATCCTTGAGACCTGACCCAGCAGCACTGTGGTCCAGCTGTGTGTGTGTGTGTGTGTGTGTGTGTGTGTGTGTGTGTGTGTGTGTGTGTGTGTGTGTGTGTGTG
>NW_019476757.1:0-1255 GCF_002814215.2 Seriola lalandi dorsalis | reverse complement strand
AGGGTCGTTCTCTTGTTTTTCTCTCCCTCCCTTTCAGGAGTTTGGGCTGAGTCCTTTCCAGTGGGGAAGTCCAGGCCTTCTCTCTCACAACGCTGACCGACTCCAAACGTCTTGTCTGTGAAGCTTCATTAGAATTCATTTGTTTGAATAGGTTCATTTCTCCTTCAGTCGCTCCCTCCCTCCATCCTCTTTTTCAGCTTGGGGAAATGCATATTAGCATAAAAATATCCTTTACCTCACCTTGATTAACTGCATTGTTTGCATGCATATGTGCCTGCATGTGTGTGTTCTTACTGTGTGAAAATGTGTGTATCTGAATGTGCAAAACCAAATACAAATCTAATTTTCACTAAATTAAAATATTCATAGGTTTTAAAGATGTAAAACTACCACTTACAGACTTTTAACTGTTGATTTGAACTGATCTGGGTTTCCATGACAGTTTGGTCAATAAGCACACAAATCCAGGAAGTGATGTATTATGGGCTTCATAAAATAAAGGAAATATATCTGTAAATTCAGTGTATTCCAAAACCAAAGCGTCAATTTCCGATGATGTTATCTAGCTCATATTTTGCACATATTGTATTTTTTATAGCCCTCAGTTGTCGACACACAGGTGCTTTGGCAATGCTGTTATGTTGACACAAAATAGATGACAAGCATAACAGTTTATCAGATTACCAAGGAATTCAATAAGCACAACAGACACTTCCATGTCCAGACAGTCACTTGATCCAGATGTTACAGAGAAACAAGTTTCCAGCGTAACACTTCACAGTAGGAAACTATTCCCAGTCTGTGTTTGAGCAGGATAAAAGGGGGTCAACATGGAAATACTGATGCAGGTCTGTGGTGGAGTGAATAATCGGTCAGCTGCTGGCAGAGAACAGAGGCAAAAAGGAAAGAGAAGAGGAAAAAAAACTACTAGGAAGTGTCAAAGAATGAATCAGACTATTTATCACTAAATCAGGTTTTATAAACTGCATATATATTAGTAAACAGTTAAAACAATAAATAATGAGCATCAAAGTATCAGAGTCAATGTGAGTGTTTCTGTGTTAAGGCCTTTAGTTGTCCAGACTCATGAGAAGAGCAGTCCCTCTCTTGATCCAATGGTCTGGGGTCACAGCTCCGGATTTCAGCTCTACACCGACCACAAAAGATGCCCGGCCTGCCCCGCCTGAACGTACAGGGAAGTAGTAACACGGACACAGGTACGTATCTACACACACACACACAGACACGCACACAC
>NW_019476756.1:0-1255 GCF_002814215.2 Seriola lalandi dorsalis | reverse complement strand
GGTTTTTAGCTGCTCACTGCTCCACTGTGTTCACCAGCTAGCATCTGTTTCTAGCTGCTGTGATGCACATGACATGTGAACATTCCTCCTTCAAACCAAAACATACTAAACAAAACCAAAACAGAGGTAATCCTATCTCGCTAAAGCATTTCCTTCACACATTTTTCAAAGCAAACTGTGATTTGTTCCAAATCGTCTTTTCTTTTTTTGTTCCAGCACAATTACAAACACATCCTACAACGGCTCGAGCAGCCAAATCTCCATCGGCCCATTCAAAGCCCGGCGGTGTCCAACTCTTGTTTAGATTCTCAAAGGCTGGCAGATGTTCTGCTCCCAGCTTCCTAAGTGCTGTCTTTGATTGTAGGCGGTTGTTTGTGTGAATCAGAGTTACGGAGGAAATTCATTCAAACGGACTGAGAGGCTGAGTGAGCTTAACCTCCATGACATCAACGGGGCCATTTAGCAACACACAACCAGGGAGGGCCCCAAATTTCCCTCAAACTCAGGATAAGTACCCATAATGTAAAATTGTAGCTTAATGTTTTATAAACAGAGCCATGTGTCTGATATAAAATATACTTATAAACGGCAGTCTGTGGTGCATGCTTTCTCTTTGGCAGGTGAAACTGATTAGCCAAGGCTCCCTTAATTCTCTCTGTTTCTCGCTCTGTCTGTGGGTTCCCCCGCCCTAAATGAAAGGTTGTTTTTAATAGGGACCATGCTGGAAAGAGTTGATGTAATTGAGGGAGTTGCTTCTGAAGTGTTCCATTAAAATACACTTAGATTAACAGCCCCCCAATTTAGTTAAAGGGAGGGGTGATTAATGTTAATAAAGGCACCTCAGAGCTGGAAAAGCAGTAGAGAAGTGCATTCAAGGTGAGGCCTAGCAACAGGGGAAGGAAGTATAAACATGTTTTGTTTAGCCAAGTCATCAAATGAACATTAGACTTGCCTGTGTATCTGGTTTGGTGTGAGGAAAGAGCCCGAGCTGTATGCTTCCTATTGTTACCCGGCGGGCGGGCAGAGGGGTTGATGGCCTCACAGCTCCACCGCGGCGAGTCTTGAGCGCGCTGACAACTTCTCCCGCAGCGTCAAACGTTTTGTTTCTCTGACGTTATTTGACCAGTGGGAAAAACAAATGCAGCAGATAAAGGGCTGCACGGACGCCAAGACAAAGCACTACTGATATCATTTTAAGCAAACGAATGGTAATGCAAAGTTTCTGACTTTTCAAGTGTCCAGTATTGATGTTGGC
>NW_019476755.1:0-10313 GCF_002814215.2 Seriola lalandi dorsalis | reverse complement strand
TAGTGGTGTTAAAATGTAAATCAGAATGAAAAGGAGTGCTCAGAAATCCTTTCTTTTCAATAACCTGGTTTATACATACCCTGCTATGAAACCAGTCCTCACAGACGACACACTGAATCATCTCGTCATTGTCCTGTTGGGTATTTAACAAGGCGTTTTGTTTAGGGACAGATGAGAGGAAGAACATAAACAGCGGACCTAATCCTGATAATCTGAACTACATGAAATGAAACTACAGGAATACCTGATCATCTGTGTCTGGGTACGGCCGGTCACATGTGCAGTAGCAGCCGTTGAAGTTGTGATTGTAAAGATTTCTAACGTTTTCCTCATCTTTGGCCTGTCAAGAAGAAGAAGAAGTGGAATAACTTCAATGATCAGAATGTGCATAGCATACAAACTGGGTGATACAATGAAAGCCGTGCACTCACAGTATTCAGCTGGCACTGGAAATCCTGAAACTTACTGTTCCCACAATCACAACGAAAATTTCTACAGAAGAAAGATTAAAAAAAAATAAATAAAAAATAAATAAATTGGGCAAATCATGACAAGAACTTCCATGATAAAGCAAACTACCGGTTAACATTAGTATCATCAGTGCAACACACACACAAACATATTTTAATTACCTTTTGGTATACAGCTCAAAGATATCGTGTCCATCGTGGCATTTATTGGCACAGGCCAGACAAATCCCAGCAGGCTCTGCAGCATTGGGAGTGCAGGTGTTGCAGGCAAACACAGCCTGTCTCTTCACATAGCCCTACAACAATAAACACAGGAGGGAGAAATATACAGAAGTATACATGTTATTTATGACATAATGTAATAAAAGGATTATAGTTATAGTTTAATATTCTCTAATAGAAAGTTTTCAACTATATACTGTAGTGATACCAAAGCAAATGGACTGCAATATAATTTTACTACAGTTTCATTCTTGAGTGCCCCACAGAAACTACAAACCTATTAGGAAAAATGATAATAACACACAACAAAACTACAGCGTGAAATTCTCAGAAAAACACACACTACTACGTCTACAACTGCAGTACTCGTGTTAAGAAAGAGAGACGGTGCAGGGATAAAGGCGATGGCTGCAGGGATGCGGTGCAGGAAGCTGTTCTTACCCGGGAATAGGAGCAGTTTTCTGGGTCGCTTCCAGCCAGCACACACAAAGCCTTCTCCAGCTCTTCCTCGTTGGTGAGAAAATCGTCGGGATCGGACTCCTCTTTGTTTGCTGCCATTCTGGGGAAAGAGAGTAAAGGTACGGACACACACAAAGACACAGACAGACACCGGAGTCTCAGCGGCACGGCGGTGTTGACAAACGACTGTTCCGGGCGGGAGTTTGGGCCGAGACCACGTGGAGGAAGTGACGTAGGATACTGATTAACAATCAATACATGGTACCTGCTGCTACTAACATTTCTGTTAATTTGTTGTTTATTTATCTATGGTTTCTATAGATTTACTTTTCAATTTAGCTTTTCCTTTGGTTCCAGTTTCAAATAATGCACTAGTTATAACCTCAGACCTAACTAATAGAAATTAACTATGGGTTGATAAATTATTTAACAATGATTTCTAGATCAGTTATATGCTACTTGGGAATGTCAGGTTGTGAAAAACACTTGGGTTGCTGTACCATGTATGGCCACTTATCGTCCTAAAAAGGCAGCAGAAGATCTGGCACAAAATACATGTATTAACATTAATTAATTAAGTCATTACCAACATTTATAACAACATTATTTCCAAGCAGAAAAGATAAACACCAGCCAAAGACATTTACAACCTAAGAACCCAAAATGTGTTTTATGACTTTATTTCACATAGGTAACATTATTAAGATATATAGGCCTAAAGGAAAAGGTCAGGGCATATCAGTCAAACCTGTATCTGTATTCTCATATAACTATAGGCCTGATACATTGATTCCATCAAACTGGCTTGAGTAGACTAAATTACAAAATGTGGCTGTATAAACCATATCACCAGAGGCTATGGCGGCCAGTCGTGGCAGAAACAAGTTAGACTACACATTTCGTGGAATTACAATTAATATTTACAAAAAGGGTAAATCCACTCTGTTATTTTGGGTGAAAAACAGCTTAGCAACCCCTAACACACTAGAAAGATCACCGAAAAAATGAATGAAGTGATATTAAAAGGTGTTACGTTTTAGGACGGTACATACCTGTCCTGGAGGTAGATAGAGGTCCGGAGGACTGAAAATCGGTCCTCCTCTAAGCCTCCAGCAGTGTCTGTCGTGTTGTGTTTTTTTAAAATGGTTTTGTTTTGTTTTGTTTTGTTTTGTTTTGTTTTGTTTTGTTTTGGTTTGGTTTGGTTTGGTTTGGTTTGGTTTTTGGTTTTTGGTTTTTGGTTTTTACACGTTCGCTTAGGAGTGTTTTGATGTATTTATCCATTTATTTATTCTGAGAAATAGAGCTCTATAGAACCCCTTAATGAAAGCAGGACAAATGAGGGTCTTAATCATTAGAATAACGTAGATTAAATAATAATACAGGCCTGTAAATAATTTCAAGCCTACTTCAAAGAAAAAATCCCAAATCCTAGTTAATGATCCGGATCTCTGGATCATTAACTAGGATTTCGAATTGAATGGGTTCTTCTCTGGTCCATGTCCCATCCCTCCACCAAATTTGGTGCAAATCGGTTTATTCCTTTTTAATCATGTAACCCTGCTGAAAGAAACACACAGCTGGAAGTATAACCTCTCTGGGGGAGGTAGTAACTGCTGTATGCTGCACTGGTTTTCCAACGGATGGCGCCACTGTGACGTGTTTCTGTGTTTGGGAGCCCGGTGAAAATATGTGCCCATTGCTGCACAGCAGATAGCAGGCGACGGTGCTCTCATAATGCAAGTTGCAACGGGCCTACAAACAAAAGATCTGCGTATTATGCAAACAGCAGCTGGTTTGTTTATAAGTCCACAAACCAGTTCACTGATCCACGTTTCGTCTCATACTTTCTTCTTGTACGGAGGCTGAGCTGACAGACAGTGGAGCGGTGCACCAACGGAACAGACTGAACTTCTCTGACCACATCCCGGGTGCCTTTAAGGCTGTCGGAAATATTGCGTAGCCCCCATGACCAATCTTAAAGACTCGGCAATTGTGCAAGGGCACAAGGACTTCTGGGGCGCCAGAGGAGAAAATAAACAAATCCCACAATGCTGGTAATGACACTATAAATACTGCTGTTCAAGTCGGAATTGTTTATGAAAACATATTTATTAAAGTGATCACTTAAACAACATCCCATAAATAGATTAATATAAACATGAACCAAACGCTCAGTTAATATCCATGTTCTTCAGGCGCTCATCCCCAACTCTTTCGGACTCTGTTGAACAGAGCATGGTATATTTTGTTACTGACTTATTTACAAATGGAACAATTAAGCTATAAGTAGTTTAAGAAAATAAAATCAGCAACTATAAGATATGTAGTTGTGTTGTGAAATACATTTTCATTCTCAATTTTCAAACACTGTATAGCCAACGATTAATCAATAAATCCAAAAAGTAATGTGCATGTTAATCGATGAGGAAAGCACAAAAGCACGTGAAGTCACGACAGTGTGATTCGACAGACTGGATTGGTACTTTCCGAGGGGCTCGTGAAGGCAGCATCAGTCTCCGGGATCCTGGGTGTGTGCAGTCAGCTCAGCTCAGAGACTGAGAGAAAACACCAGGATCCTCTCAACGTGAGTCCAGCTGTGCCTGTCATCTGTCACCTTGTTTGAAAACTTCTACTCTTCCTCCATCGGGCGGACCGAGAATGGGAAACTATCCGAGCTAGTTTCTGAAGAGGACATACATTCAGAGGGGAACTGTGCTAAAACTACCAGGTTAGTTAGCTCACCACACAGCGTCTCGCTGCCAGCTTTATTCGTAGTTAAGTCAGTTGCTTCATCTTTTAGCTAACTAGCCGTCGCTTGCCGCCATTAGTTAACTCATTTGACATTTGGAAGTGGTATCAATCTGTTCTACCATTTAACGCTGACCAGCCTTGTTAGCCAGCTAGCTTACGTTTCCCAATTGCATGCCATCGGTTAGCTATGCAGACTGTCACCTAGCTAGCCCACTAACGTTAGCACTTGAGGTTAGCAAAAGGGGTCAGAGTGTGTGTTTCGCTGATGCTGAACCACATTCACTGTAATATTACGTCTGCAGACTAGATCATTTTTGGTCCAAGAGACAGACAAGTAGAAAGCGCCACTCCTGGCTATGTTTGAGTAACGTATGACAAACCAACTCGTCAACTTTCGTGTTCCCTTCCTTGCCCTGGTTGGCTGTTGTAAGACTAACGTTATAAGGTGGTTTCCGGTTTCGCCTGTTCAGGTTGAGCCCTCAGTCACACCGTTTACCTCCAGAGAAGGAACAGGAGCACAGTGGAGATGCAGACCTTTCTGAAAGGCCGGAGAGTCGGCTACTGGCTCAGCGAGAAGAAGATGAAGAAGCTGAATTTTCAGGCCTTTGCTGATTTGTGCAGGTATGTGGCTAAAACACCAATTTAATGCATCCAGGTCAAGTGATTTTTTTTAGAGCACCTAACAAAAACAGCTTGACATGCATTCACAGAGTAGGCCTACACCATTACCAATTTATGCCACAGTGATTTAAGAGGTGTGTTGTCAGTGCAGTTCCTCTTAATGACATGGTGACAAACGGGACTGATGATGACCCTTTCTCTTCTTACAGGGAATAGCGCTTTTACAGTTTTCCTTAAAACTTTCTCTTTCACTATGATACAGCATTGGTGACTTCCCTGCAATATCTGCAAAATCATCCAAGGTTTTACTAAAAGTGCAGTTGATTAAGCCTGCGGCTTCTCTGCCTCTGATTCTCTCTGCTGTAGTGCAAAGGCATTTCGTAAAACACATTTGTATGTATGCCTTGAGGGAAGGTGACACAGGAAAAAGGCAAGCCCTGAGCTTAATTTTATTTTCTCTGTAGCAGCTTTTGTTTGTTATGTCTCGAGTCAGTGCTTGTTGAGACATAGTGCGAGGAGTGAATGTGTGTAGGTAGGACTGTTGATAGTGGTCTAAGGTGCATCTATAACAGGACAAGCAACTGAAGCAGGTGTTTTTATTTGGCATATTGTCCTGAAGTATGAAACTTTAATGCAGGTGTGTGTGGACTGAAAAAATGAATCTCTGCTGTGTTAACATATCTTAACCAGAGGATGTGTTCTTATTCCACAAAGTTAATCTGTGACCATTACAGTATCTTACATTCATTGTAACTGGAAAAGTGTGATATCACACAGAGAAGTCTTTTTGTCTCTAGATGTGAGATGTTTTCATTATCTATAAAAAAAAAAATAGGCTTTAGTTGTCCAAATGCATAGCCACAATATGAAAGTGGCCAAGGCTGTGCTTCAGTCCTAGCAAGGTCTTTTTATTTAATTTTCCAGCTTTGAGAGGGATGGCTACATGGGTGTTTTATGTATGCTAGCTTGTATCTTATCCATCTCCAGTTCAAGTTCAAGTTGTTATAAAGTAGGGCATGGATTTACTTGGCAAACATACTGTTATAGAGTATATTGGCTTGGGGAAGTGCTCCTTCCAAGGTATGGCAGCATCCTTATCATCATCCATTGCAACATTGCCTAACTGCCTGTGCTGTTTTAGGGCTGCAGTTATCCTGAAGGCACACATATTAAAGTGACAGCGGCTAACAGTGAGAGAGACTGGAGAGAAAACATTTTAGAGTCCTCAGTCATTTGATTTAGCAAGCATGTGCCCCGATAGGTCAGGTATGTTTACAGTGTGCTTAATAGCAGACAACTGCTTTGAAGGATTTTCACCTTTTCCAAGAGTCGTTGCCTCACAAAGCGACCTGATTGAGCCAGCGCAGATTACCACACTGTAATCCACAAAACATTTTTAATCGCATCATAAACCTCCAAGCAGCACCCCCACCCACCCCTCTCATCCCTGCATCCTGCTCACCCCCTTCTTCCCTCAGAGCTGGACTGTGTGCTGATTAATATGAAGGGCAGGGCCTGAGTGTTAAGAAGTAGTGCTTGTGACAGAAGATCAAGGAGATCAGCCTCCCTCGAACAACAACAAACAACAACACATTTAAATGGAAAAGAGCCACAAAATGAACATGGGCATATCATGCTCTGATCACCACATGACTGCTTTTGTCCATTCTGCCACTAACTTACACTTGTCTTCTAGTTCTCCTTTTCCTGACATATTTCCCCATTATATTGCATCTTCAAGAGGAAGGAGAATAAATGAAATGAAACTTAAAATGTGGGGCTCCTGTACATAAACATAATTGTATTAACAAGGAATTTTATCTTTCCTAGATGACACAACACTACAAGGGTTTGTCAGTCACAAGTAAGCTGTCTTAGGGCTTGCTGGAATTCATCAGAACCACCTCATACCAAACCTTAACACAGGTTTTATTTATCATGGAGTGGCTTCCTTGGCAATATCACACTCATCACATTTCATTTCATGCACTTTGATTTTATCTTACAGATACATATGTGCAGGCTTTTGACTTGTCAGGCTGTATTATGAAAGATAAACCATATGCAAGTATTATATTCCAATAGTGATGAGGTTTTCTCTCTCTCATCATGTGGCATGCAGCTGACACTGCGAGGGCTTCAGTGTGGAGCCTGCCCTGTCTCGTGCAGCTGGACTTCAAGGGTTCTTGCTGGTCAGAGCCACTTGGGTTTATGTTTGTCTGCTTGCACAGCAATTTAGAGGCTTCCTACTAGCTCACATTTACCTGATTTAGAAAAATGTGATGTCCTTGAAAACGCGGTCAGCCTGGGCATCATTGAATAATATGAAAATATTGTCACTTCATCCTGTCAAGGCAAGGCTGCTCTCTAGGACAACAAGGCTGATGAGATTGCCTTGAACTAAACCTACTGTATGCTTGTATGCATACTTTCATTCAAATGATGCACTTTACTGCAGTGTGGAGAAGACTGATTATTTAAAAGCTGTGTTGTGTATCGCTGTAAAATCAAGTAACATGTAAAGCAGTAATTGCATCGATTTATAAGGAACAGATGGCAACAAATTAACAGCCTAAACAGGTAAATCTGCTTCACTTGATTGGCCTGTTTTACCTGTATCTGTTACCTGTTATCCATAAGAAGGCCACACTAAATCACATTAATTCATAATGTTTTAAAGTATCACAGTTTTAGTTCATTGTATTGCTAATCAGCCACAATGGTGTAATAGTCAAATTTTTGTAACAGCTTCATGGGCTTGTGTGTCAAGCTTATTCAAAAAGTTCTGACCCTGAGCTGCTTCTCTGCTGGGTCTTCTCCTTCATCCTTTTCATTCTGCTGTCCGTGTAACAATATAAGAGAGCAGGCGATCTCCATATCTGAGATGGGACAAAACTAAAGGCCCCATTCACACCACATGAAACACACCAGCTGCAGTATTAAATATCCACATTGTTGTTAGGCAGTGAATGGCTGCACTGCTGTTACCATGGGGCTGTAACCTCAAAAACAACTGGCCTGGACGGCTTGAGTTGAGGGTAGTGCCAGGCTGATTTAGTACTCATTGTAAATTCCCTCATGTAGAAGTTGGTTGTTTTGACCATTCAAGTTTTACTTATGTGTTTTTTTAATTATTTTTTTTAAATATATATAAATACTTTGGCAAATTTGTGGCACTGACCTAGAGAGGACACTTGACAAGCTAGCTCCATCAGAAATGTGCAAATTGCTCTCTCTTCTACTCTCTGTATGGGCACTTGTTTTTCTCTCAGTGGAGAGGTAAGGACTAATATAAATCCAGCATGTTAAAACATCTTCTGTGCCTTTTAACAGTAGATTTAACAATAGAGAAGAAGTCATCTCACATTTAAATTTATGCACAAATGATTAGTGCTGTGTACAAGACAAGGAGAAGAGATGTGCCCAGAGAGAAGAGGTTCCTGATCTGAACAGTGAAGTGGTTTACTACGTTATGATAGTTACCTCCACCAACATCTCCATTCTCGTAGAGGTCTGCTGGTTGCCAAGCAACCAATTTTTATCCAATGACTAGTATTTCTGTGTCATTTCTGAAAAGTCGCATCTTCGCCCTGCTCTGGAGAGCGATTTAGTATTTTGGCTGCAACAATCTTATTCTGCCGTCCTGCTATCAGACAAATTTCCTGAATAATTTAGGATCATTGTTCATTTATTTTTGACGCCCGGGTGCAGACAGGCTCATGTGTCAGTAGCTCATGTTTCTAACTGTAGTCAGATTGTTGAAGAGCTATGTGAGTTTCTATTTAATTCCTCTTATGGAGAGGAACTATTTTGACACACATTTACAGAAAGAGTAAAAGTTACCTTTGTCTTACAAAGGAAGGAAATCCAGTTAGAAAACAAAAAGCATGTTTTACATAGGTTATACTTTATAAGTTAAGTCTTTGCCTACAGGCCTGAGTTTTTAGGCACTGAAAAGACAACAGGCATCGTCACCTACAGTACCTGACATACATTTACATTACATGTCTTGCATCTTATATCTTATGGGTTTTTTCAGTGCCCGGCAGTGTCTGTTTATGACTGATCACTGAATCTGATCAGTTTATTTTTGGTCAAATTAATGAGTGTTACTTGTTGTTTTCTTTTTCAGGAAAAGAGGAATAGAAGTTGTTCAGGTAAGTGGACAATATTTTTTTGTTATTACAAAACAAAATTGAGCAATTATTTATTGTTTAAGTTGGAGAATCTTAAATTTAGATCCCAGCTAAGAGGCTATTTTATTCAGATTCACTGTCAGAGTTGAAGCCACACCATTTACTACATTTTTCCACTGTAAACTGCTGTGAGTTTGTTACCTCCTACATACCTGATGTGGTTGCTTGACAGTCTTGTTATTTTCAGTCTGCAAACATCATCAGTCGCAGGCTTACAGACCAGGCTATGTTCATTGTTCAGCTGTGATGCAACTCACAACACGATATTTCAACACCTGGCCTCAACTCTGTTAACTGTTGGACGTCACAGGAATCTACTTGGGGCAGTGGCTTATGTGTGTGTGTGTGTGTGTGTGTGTGTGTGTGTGTGTGTGTGTGTGTGTGTGTGTGTGTGTGTGTTTTTGTGTGTGTATGTGTGTTTTTGTGTGTGTGTGAGTGTTTGAGTTGAAAACTCTGAACAGCTTGGCAGGAGTGATAGAAGTCATTGCACTCAGTCACATATGCCCAGTGTAATATTTTTTTAGAATATAAAATTGCATATATTTGAGCAGCTACATCTTAATAGTCTGTCTGTAGTAATGACTTAGCTCTACTAAAGGATGGGTGCTGACTAATGTTCAGGTAAATGCCGGCCCCAGGGAAGTGAGTCAGTAATGGATATTGCATAGTACACACTCTGTAAGTAAACACAGCACATACAGAAGCACAGTTACAATTGTTACTAAGCCCTTAGATCTCAGTACTGAAAAGTGCTTGTCAGTTAAAGTGCTCTCTGCCATTGAAGAGGAAATTATCTTGTCCTTTTCTCTCTTTTTTTAATGCTGTTTCTTGTCTTCATGGGAGGTTCTTTTTTTCCCCTTCACTTTGAGGTTATTATTTTCCTCTCACTGGCCTGACGATATCAGCACACCCAGAAAGAGCCTTGTCCTGGGAATAGTCCCAAAGTAAGCAAGTCTTTGTTTCCCACTGCGCTTTCAGCCCCTCCTGGGAGAGAGCAGATCCTCCCAGACCTTCAGCTATGGGTACCCAGGGACTTGAACAGCCCTCCAGTCTTCCCAATTTCTCTTTTTCCTGGACTACCTGTTGTCCACTGAGTTCCTTTTTTCTTCCTGCAATTCAGCATAAACTCACTTTATTTTTAGCTGGGCTGTCGCTGCCAATTGAGAAAGCTCAGTTTATTCATACACCCAGAGGTGTTTTTGAGTTCAGACCAGTGACTCGGCTACCCAGGATGCACCCACTGCCAGTCAGTGCCTGTACTGTCATGACTGCATCACAAGCAAAGATAATGGCAGCCATTGTAATGCTTTGGTGTTTCTGTGTACAAAGCTGTCCTCTCCTATTGGACTGCTGAACTCTGAGCACAGAAACATTTAGACTTTCCCTTAGCCTGTTATGTTGCAAGCAATGCTGAAATTTCTAATGCCAGATTATGTATTACACATATATAATCCGGCATTAGAAAACGTTTTGTTTTACATATTTTCTTCTGGATGTCTTGCGCTTGTTGGTTCATTTTAGGCCCAATCATGCTAAATCCTCCTAAGACAAATTTCCAAATGAAGTAAATAAAGCATGCGGAGGGTGATGAAGT
>NW_019476754.1:0-1256 GCF_002814215.2 Seriola lalandi dorsalis | reverse complement strand
TTTTTTTTTTTCCAACACTTGTTGACTGAATGAAATACACTGCAGATCAAAGCCTTAATTAAGCCAAATGGTCTTAATGCTCTGTTATTTACACTTCTGGAGCTGGACCCCAGCCAGGAGGACAGAGGAAGAGAAACGCAGGCGGGAGCTGGGTACTGGTCTATTCAGCACTTTTCACAGCATGATTCAGTTCTACCCTTCGTAAATACACCTTTTATCTAACAAGCATGCAGAATGCTGGGTTGTTTTGGGCTGTTAACACTATTTTTTAAGTGTATTAAGTGCATTTCAAGAATGACTTGTGCTATTAGTGCTACTAAGATGATTTTTTATCAGTTATACTAAAACATAGAGCTGTAGCGAGGAGAGGGGAGTGGTTGTATTTTTATAAACCAGGGCCCGACAGCCTTCACAGTCCACAAAACGCTCAACTAATGCAACATCACAGCTGCTCAGCACGGACTATTTAAAATATCAGGAAGCTCAAAGGAAACCTCTGCGAAATAACATGTTTTATGAGCTGCTAAATGGCTTACTGCTGTGTTTACATTTTGTTTTATTCTATTTTGCTCCTTTGTGTTTTATTTGCTTTTATTTCCCCGCAGCATTTAGTGTTTACTCTTTTGTGTCTCATAAGGATTATATTCTGTGACTAAATGTAATTGCGAGCAAATCTGGTGCTGCAAACTGCGTCTGTGTGTCTAAATATAAAAACCTCCCTTAGCATCCAGACAGCTGATGGTACTCACCTTAGACAGGTGCTGTCAGTGAGAGGTTTCTGACTGACAAACAGGCTCTCCGCTCTCAGAGACGCTGTCATTGCTTCAGCCACACTCAACTGCCGATCCAGGTCTGTAGTCAAGAGTAATAAATCACAAAAATGACTTCTCTCAAACGAGACAGACACGTACTGTAGGTGCATCGTTAAGACATTTGCTGAGGTGGCTGAGACGATGGGACTAAGTTTAGAGCAGCCACCACCATGACCTTGCAATGCTCTTGCTGTAACACGGTGCTGTTTTTGTTCCGAACACACCTATACCTGTCTTCTTTCTATTGAGTATGCAGACTGAATGTGTGTGTGTGTGTGTGAAGTCAAGCAAATTAAAAATCAAATTTCACATCAGTGATGTCCCCTCCAACCTAACCATGAGGCCAGAAACTAACATGGTTTATGACCAACATCTGGGCTCAGTATTAAACTGCTTGGCAGCGTGGTAGAATTATCAGATTCTAACTGGCTTGGCAGCAGTTAC
>NW_019476753.1:0-1256 GCF_002814215.2 Seriola lalandi dorsalis | reverse complement strand
AGTAAAAGTCAAAGCTTAAAAAAATAAATAAATAAATAAAACTCAAATAAAGTACAGATACTCGAAAAATATATTTAAGTACTATACTCAAGCAAGTGTACTTTGTTACTGTCCACCCCTGAACTGCTTTTGTGAATATAAAAAGGAGGAACTGTTCTTGTGACAGTTCTAATTCTCCAGGTTGAAAGGTTCCTGCTGGACACATCTGGTGTTTCATCATATCTTGTTCCTATTGCTACAACAGTGTCAGTGGACCTTGAATCATCTGTGGTATATATACACTGAGTTAACATGTCATATTCATTCATTCTCTGTTACTATTATTGCCACAGTATTCTAGTATTCTTTTATGCGGCTTGGATCTTACACAGAGATCTGCTCAGCTGCTGTTAAACATTCACTGCTTTGACCAAGAGTCCGTTTGGTGTCGCTGTCCACACAGAGGAACCTGATATCACATTTACTCATACTGACCTCTGCTATCAGGTCTCCATTCTCAGCATGCACCTGAGCTATAGCTCCGATCTCCTTACACTGGCTGAAGGCAGCATAAAGCTCTGAGTCCGCCAGCATGAACACATCTTTATAGGCCATAAACATCTTGAAAGAATTCACTCCTCTCTCTTTGGCCAGAGTCTCCATCTCCTTCTTGACCTGGTGAGGAAAAAGAGTTTGGAGAAATAAATGGAGGAATATATGTGACAGTGCTGTTCACAGGAAGGCTACACACACAGCAGCATAGCAGATACCTCACACCCACTGCACTCAGAGTTTGAACTGCTTCCATCTGGCTGTCGGTTCAGGGCCCCGAGGGCCAGCCGGTACATATACAAGAAGTCCTTTTATTCCCTATGCCGTACAGGCATTGAACACAACATGACTGCATCAGGGAACACTTGTTATTTTATAAGTTTTGCTCTCTGGTATTTATATAACCTGTCTCCTGCTGCCTGCTCATGCAGCTCTATGCGCGCAGAGTATGTGTGTTTTTACTGTAGTTTGGGAGAAGCCAAAGACAAATTACATGGCATTGTATATTGTTATTGTATATAGTATTTCTAATTTATCTTATTTATTTTAGATTGTATTTATATTCTTATTTTATTTCTTATTACACTTTCCCCTTGCGCTGCTCGTCTTTTGTGCTGTTGTATCAAATTTGAATTTTCTCTATGGGGGATCAAAAAAAGATACATCTTATCTTATCTTATTATCTTAAATTTTCCACTGAGGAGGACAATGAAGTCAGTCAGTCA
>NW_019476752.1:0-1256 GCF_002814215.2 Seriola lalandi dorsalis | reverse complement strand
TGACTCTGTCACCTTGATGGATCAGGGACGGTTTTATGATGGCATGCACAGAATCCCCCCTCCTGGGCAGAAAGATGAGACATCAGTGTGGAGTCAGAGTTTCCAAAGCTGTCGTGTCAAAGCTAATTGGTTGCCACAGTAACATCAGAGATGGCCCTAAGGGCTGGTGTGTCTGTGTGTGTGTCTGAACGCGTTTTTGTTACCACTTTGCGACCTTTTCTAGTATAAACACCGACCTTGTCGGGACCAGTAGTCCTCATGGGGGCCAAAGCCTGGTCACGATGAGGCAAAACATAATTTCTGCGGAAAGACCGAGGTTTATATTTACTTAAATCCATATTAACTTTGATACAAATATAGCCACTGATTGTTAAATAATAAACATGTAAATGCTGACTGCTGGCATGAGACAGAAACTTCAATGAACATATCTCTACCTCCTTCATTTACACTGAACATAAAACATGACTTCAAAAGTAGCTGCAAAATTACTGTAAACTGAGTTGCTCTGATAGTATCTCAACAAAATTCAAGCTTTACACAGTAAATAGAGGTCAAAAGTTCATTCTTGACTTTGGAAACAATAGTTGGCAAAACTATTTTACCACCATGTCCTTTTAGTAACTGTACTGGAGTTTTAGATCATATCACACAATTTTCCTCAGCAGATGAAGCAGTTTGTTATTTTTCAGATCCAACTCATTTAATTCAACATTTGTAAACCCGTAAAATTTCCACCATGTGACTTTAAAAAATAGTGACAGATAATGACATGCAAATGGATATTAGTTTTGAAATATCAAATGCAATTGTAGGAAGTCTGTTTAATGTGCTGATTTTGACATTTACATCGTCAATTGCATGTTTTGCTTAAATGTGCTTTTTGATCCTGCAGCTGCTTTGGTACTTTTTGAGCTCACCCACACACACTTCAGACCACTGCGATTTTCTCTGATAAATACTATAGTGCTATATTTTTAAATGAGATCATATCACATTACTTTAAGCAAGACAATCTATCATATTGGCTTTTAATAGTGATAATATGATTTATCGCCAGTGAAAACATCCTCCAGGAGGAAAGACCTCCTATAGAGCAATTAATCATTCTTCTCAGAATCCTGCCTCATAGAATTCTCTCTACTTAAGAACCAATGCATGGAGTGTTTATTATGTTCCCAAACCACTGTAGAGTCACTTTATCATTTTCTGTACACCATCTCTGTATCTGTGTGTGTGTGTGTGTGTGTGTGTGT
>NW_019476751.1:0-1256 GCF_002814215.2 Seriola lalandi dorsalis | reverse complement strand
TAATTTAGAAAACCTCGGCCGCGATGAAGGAGACTCATTTAGAGCCAATCTAAAATTAATGAGGGCATCTGGAGAGAGAGAGGGAGAGGAGAGGGGCCCTGCGTGGCTTAACAGATACCGGAGTTAACAAGCTACTGTACTTTAAACACTGGAAAATCCCCATTAATTTTAAAGTTAACGCACTACTGTACTCTGAATGACGGAAAAGAGCTTTCATGTTAGTTCAAACACATGACAGCGACATCTTCAGACTGACTCTTGGCCTCTCTCTGTCAAACCTCCTTTATGTTGTCAAATGCCAGCATTTATCAGACTCTGCCTGTTCATGCAGAATTATAATTTTCTGGACAATTTTTTGAATACAATGGCATGTGAATATGTCCGTGCATGCGTGTAGGATTCAACCCTGAGACTTTAATGCTGTAAGATTTACCGTCGCAGTTGTGTCCTGTAAAGAATGACCCACAGAGACGGCTACAGTGGAAGAAATAGAATAAATGATGCATTTTGCTTCAGTAAAATTTCCAAACAATCAGTCTTGAAACTGCGATGCATATAATAAAGCCTCTTGGGTAACTGATAGCACTACAGGTTTGTGTATAAATCTATCAGGGGCTACGATTTGGTTCTCTTTAAATTCATTTTAACTGACATGCCGTCCGTAACGTTCAGCCAGTCGAACGGCTCCAGCAGATGCCAGCCAGCTCCCACAGTGACTGTTTGGTTTTGCAGGTTTAATTCCCGATGGGTTTGGGTCCAGAGTGATTAGGCTGTGCCCTAAAGGCCAGCGGGCTTGTCAGGTGTCTCCACACATTAACGTTGTTCTGCTCACACCCTGAGCCGACAGCACAGCGAGGCAGAGGGAGGGAGGGGGAGGAGAAATGCTGATCTGGCATGGTGGGAGGCACAGAAGGACGAAGGGAAACTCCATTTTTAATTGTTTTGTTCATGTATTAAATAAGCTTTCAAAATAGGTTTTGTTTTCATTTGGGAAAGTCCTTGAAATTCATTAGGTTATCAGTGATGTTTAAAAGGTTAAATGAGAGTCATACTTATGCAAGAAAACTGCATTTTGATTGTATCTTGCCTCCATAATTCAGAGCACTGGAAACACTAAATAAACTATTTATTTATTTATTCAAGTATCTTTTTCTGGAGAAGTAAACTAGATTTTAAGTGTTGTATCATTTTGGAAGTTGTGACGAGTTGGTGGTGTTTTGGTGTTAAAAGGTGCATTTTTGATCAAAAATAAACAA
>NW_019476750.1:0-1256 GCF_002814215.2 Seriola lalandi dorsalis | reverse complement strand
CCCAAAAAACCCCCCCCCAAAAAAACCGCCTCTGCTCGTGTTTCAGGTACGCTTCCGGGAGCGCATCACAATCCTCAGAGGGAACCATGAGAGCAGACAGATCACACAAGTGTATGGCTTCTATGACGAGTGCCTAAGGAAATATGGTAATGCCAATGTTTGGAAGTACTTCACAGACCTGTTCGATTACCTCCCCCTCACTGCCTTGGTAGACTCTCAGGTGAGAACAAATGTCGGTTGGTTTCACATTTATGAATATAGACTGTGCAGTGACTGAACAGGACTTAATGTTTTGATAGAATTTAATGTTTTTGTCAAATTTTCTTCTTCTCCTTACAGATTTTCTGCCTTCATGGAGGCCTGTCACCATCCATAGATACATTGGATCACATTAGAGCACTGGACCGTTTACAGGAAGTGCCACATGAGGTAAAGACAATACTGAAATGTGTGTATAATTTTCAAAAGCAAAGATATCAAAAGATAAAGAATTTAACAGAAAAGGACAAGATTTGGTGGAAAATAATTGTTATCACTTGATCATGACCAATACATAAAAAGCACAAAGGAAGTAATGTGTTGATATTCTCCTCTCTCCATGATTCACTATATTTGCAGATGGTAGCTGTTCAGTTAATCAATAGCAGGGCTGTGTCAGTGTTTCCTTGCTAACATCCTCCTCCTCCTCTTTGCCCTCCGCAGGGTCCCATGTGTGACCTGCTGTGGTCAGACCCTGACGACCGCGGTGGCTGGGGCATCTCTCCTCGAGGAGCCGGCTACACTTTCGGTCAGGACATCTCGGAGACTTTCAACCACGCCAACCGCCTCACACTGGTGTCCCGTGCCCACCAGCTGGTTATGGAGGTTTGTGTTACCATGCATGTTTGTACAGACGTCTGAATGATTGTTAGTTATGTAAAGTGGCTGTTACAATATATAAACTTCCCAGCTACAGTCAAGAACCACTCCTACTGCTCCAGAAAACAAAAAAGCGAACAGTCAAAACACCAGCTAGCTCTGTCATACTGTGTCCAAGAACATGGTGTGCAGTTCAGATCTGCATTATAGTAGCACTTTTTTCCTGAATTATACATCTCCAGTGAATAATACATCTGCTTCCCCCAGGGTTACAACTGGTGCCATGAGAGGAATGTGGTGACAATATTTAGTGCTCCCAACTACTGCTACCGCTGTGGCAACCAAGCAGCTATCATGGAACTAGATGACACCCTCAAATACTCATTGTAAGTATATTT
>NW_019476749.1:0-1256 GCF_002814215.2 Seriola lalandi dorsalis | reverse complement strand
TACAATTTTAAAAAGCCACATTTAGCTGCAGAATCTTGTCACATTTCACAAATACATGGTTGTTCGCGTTTTTATTCAGGTTGGGAACCACATTACTAACTACCTTGATGCATCTAAAGTGGTTAAACTGATCTTGGGCAGTGCCTTAGACAATGAAGTAATGAACCTTTCTGTCTTCTGCATTACATATATCAGGAATACCGGCTTTAAACCTAATAATCTGTTCATACTGGTGTGTGTAGTCTCTGTAGTAATTATAAGTTTATATTCTGAGGGGACCTGGGCAGTGTCTTAAATAAGTAGCCACTAATTTATTTATTTTCTAAAAAGACCATTATAGCAGGTCTCAAGATCTTTAAACTTGAAGTTTGAACTTTCAGTCATGTCACTTTTTAGTTATGAGGTCTTACACCTCAGTGTCCTCCACTGAACTCCTCCACTGCAGCTTCACCTCTGCTCAAGTGCAAGCACTGAGTCATGAAATGTGTTGCAGTTAAGTGATATAGTTGCAATTCTCATATGACTGTTTGTGTCATGCTGTCATAAACCAAGTTTAGATCCAAATGTCAGTTTCAGTCAGACTCAGGCTGCTTTCACCTGCAGCGTGAATGTCACTCAGAAGAGAAGCCCCAAATATGGGAGAGTCTGTCAGAGGAAGAACCATCTCTGCAGCCTTACTTTGTCAAGTAAGCTGCTGATGACAAAAAGGCATCTGACAGGCCACCTGGAGTTTGTCAAGCAGAATTTAAACACCTGAACCAGAGGAAAAAGATTCTTTGGTCTGATGTGACAAAAACTGACTTCTGACTTCAATGCCAAGTGACCCTGAGGATTCTGGGAGACCGAGCAGCAATGATCAGAGCAACACAGAAAGGAGGAAAACCATGCCTGTTGTTCAGTGTCGTACAGGTCAAAGATTCAGCTTTCAGCTCGACGCAACATCACACGTGTGACCAAACCAACGGATTCAGGATGAAAAATCTGCGCAGACCGAAGGTTCACAGTTCTGTATACAGTCTGAGAGAGCTGAAGTAAATCAGGTCTTTCATAGTATCTTCATTTCCACTTGTTATTATAAATCTACACGTTTCTTATAAAAACAGATGATTTCAGGTTTTTTTCTCAAATTTCATAACAAAAGTGAAAAAGTGAAAAGGTCCCTAATTTCAGAAACAATGCAGTAGTCAATATTTTGATAACACTTTTTCTCCGCTCAACAGCAGCAACATATGTATAGTATATGTTCGACCAGTATT
>NW_019476748.1:0-1257 GCF_002814215.2 Seriola lalandi dorsalis | reverse complement strand
TTTATTAATTTTTATGCCCTATGATTTTTTTAGGACTTTGTGACTGATAAAAAAGTCATAAATACAACATAGTATATTAAGGCATAAAAATTCACAAAAATGTCACTGTATAGTAGGGCATAAAAAGGCATAAAAATGTGATAGTATTGTGAGGCATACAAAAGTCATAGTATAATAAGGCACGAAAAGGTCAGTTTTAATTTCCAATTAACCTAATGTACAATTCTTTGGACTTTCCAGGATTCAACCCCAGAACCTTCTGGCTGGGAATCCACTGTCCTAACCACTACACCAATGTTCCACATCAAAAATAAATCACTATAAGGCAAAAAACTTATAAGTAAAAGTTAAAGTATAGTAAGGCATAAAAAAGTCATAGTATACCAAGGCATAAAAAGTCATAAAAATGTCATAGTATTGTAAGGTCTAAAAATTCATAAAAACATCATAGTATACTAAGGCAGAAAAGGTCATAAAAACGTGATAGTATAGTTCTAAAAATTCAGAAAAAAGGCCATATTACTAAGGCATAAAAAACTCATTGTATTGTAAAGCATAAAAAGTCATAAAAACGATATAGTTTAGTCAGTTATAAAAACGCCATAGTACAGCAAGACATGAAAAGTTATAGTATAGTGAGGAAAAAAGAAAGGGGAGGCATGCAAGGCATATGGGCATTCCTTAAGTAACTTCAGATCTTATTGTGTTAACCGTTTAAATAAACCGTTTGGTTTACGGCATTAAAAAGCCAATTTCTTTGTTTTGGAGGGGTGGTGGGGTTTTTGCGTCCCCACCAATGTTGAGACCAAACCTACGTCCTTCATTTAGAGGACATTCACAGCAATAGGGACTAAAAATAAGAGGGAGGAGCAGAACTCTGGAAGGCATCATATACTTCCCAAAATTCAAGGATATAGTCTGTGACGGTTTGTGTCTGGTGTTTACAGAGTTTCCCATTGCATTTGCACCAGTGTTTGTGTTTTTTCTTGCTCCTCACTGCCATCCATGTCATCACTCTACAGTTCCTTTGTGCCCTATTCATAGTGTAGACTCAGCAACAGGAAAAAAAAGGTATGACTCCACAGCTACTTTTTGTCAGTACGTTTGACATCTGTGTGACGGAAAAAATATAAATTACAGGTAACAAAGTAACAAGAGCATGTGGATAATGCCAGTGTGATTGTCCCTGCCACTAACAGGGTACGGGGGTCTTTGTGTACCCTGCTGTGGAATTGACTGTCCCCCTCCACACTCTAA
>NW_019476747.1:0-1257 GCF_002814215.2 Seriola lalandi dorsalis | reverse complement strand
ATTTGATTAAAAGCCAATATGATTAGAGACAGTGAAAAGAAATTCTAGTACTTATTGCTGTGTGAGTATATGGATTTATTCTGGATTGAACCTCCAGACAACATGTTTATCCAGAGTTTTATCTTGGTGAGTTATGAAGTGGTCAGAGCTACACACACACACACACACACACACACAGAGAGAGAGCACAGTGGGAGTCAGACAGGTGGAGGCTTCAGCAGTGTGAGGGTTTAGCTGCTGGTCTTTGTGGATCTTTGGGGGTCTGACTGCTGACAGAAAAATCAATGACAGACAGACTGACAGAGAGAGAGGAGTGCTGGTTTTCACTCTACAGGGAGGTGGAGGGGAGGATGAGGAGTGTGAGCAGACATTATGAAGGACGAAAGCAGTGGTGATGAAGATGATGGTTGAAAAGTAAAAGGAGGTGAGAAAACTGGAGAGAGTATGTCCACTTGCATGATTTATTGTGGATGATGAAGACAGAGCTTTTTGGAAACAGGCTGTACAGCACAGTTTCTTTCTAGCTCATTATAAATATCAACACCTTATTCAGATATTTGCAAGAACATTTGCAGCCTCACAGAGTTCTTCTTTCAGTCAACTGTGTTCAAAAGCAGGGCTTAAAACTAGTGATTTTTAAAGTTCTTGGCCACATATTCAGACAGCTGTTTTGTTACTGTATTACTTCAAGTAATATTTAGATTCTTTTGTTGTTATATTGTAGGTGACGATGCCCATTCAAGCCCTTTCATCATCAGTAATGGTGTACCACAGGGGTCTATCCTTGGTCCATTGCTCTTTACATTGTACATAAATAATTGCATTTTTCCTCATCAGTTCTTGAATTTACAGATGATCTGATTTTGTACGCCTCAGGCTTTTATCACCTCAGACTTGTTTTAAATGTAGGAAAGACCACTTGCATGGTCTTCTCTTCCTCCACCAGTGACTCTGATTATCCTTCCATTAAAACCTTGAATGGTACTCTCATCACTTTTGCTGAATCACACAAATACTGAAGGATTTTGCCGAACAGCAGACTGTCATATTAGATTCATATTCAACAGTTAACTCAAAATTTTGCATGGAATTAAAGGCTGTCTTTTTGACACCATAAATCTATTTTGTAACTTTAAAGTCTGTATTGTCAAGCTTCACCTTTTATTTCCAGATCAGGAAGTGCTTTATTCTTGAATTCAAAGAGTGGAGGTGTATGTCTCACATGTGGTTCTGTTTAGGCCACTAGAATGGTTCTGA
>NW_019476746.1:0-1257 GCF_002814215.2 Seriola lalandi dorsalis | reverse complement strand
ATGTAGTCCTAACACCTACATACATCTGAAGGGAGAGAGAGAGAGAGAGAGAGAGAGAGAGAGAGAGAGAGAGTGACAAAGAGACAGAGAGCACACTCACTGCACTGCAGGGTACCTGCATGTTTTTTTAACCACATACCTCAGAGCTTGAATAGACAATCGCCAGAGAGGTGCTACTGCCATAATACTGCATCAATCACCGGCCTCACCATGAGAAACTGCTCTGAGATGAGATCCATCACTCTCACAAGACCGCAAGCTTTAAAATATGCCACTTGAAGAACATATACATAACGCGCAGTATGTCCTCTTTGGTGAGTGTTTTTATTCAAAAGCACTCCATCGCGACTTGACTTTATTTATACTATTTTGAGCAGTATTTTTGAGGCATGGATGATCCCAGCGCACATTAGACTGTGAATAGAAACTGTTATGTTACACCCACTGGGCTCCACAGATCTTCTCACTTTGGATGTTTCTTTCCTCTGTCGCAGCCATTCTCTGAGCCTATCATCTAAGTTCCCCCATCTGTGAAAGCACATGCAACCCCATTAACCTCTGACCAAATCCCACTAGAGCTTTCTGTGCCATGTTTCATCTAAAAAACTGCTGTCTGTACAGAGAGCAGAAAATTTAAACCGAGACAGACAGTACAGTAGGCTTCAGCAATAATTTGATGTGGTGAAATGCATGTAAATTTTGTAACCTTGGTCTTTCAAACTCAGAATATCTGCGGAACAAAATTGTGCAGCAAGCTTGGTTGTTTTCATCATAAAAGTGGAACTGATCCTTAACTTGAGGATTCATTCCCGCTTGCTCGCTGGCAGGAAATCATTGTGTTCAGATAGAGAGTCTGTCAGACCTCCACTACGGACGACTGATATTTCATCATCTCTACCATAGATTTCAGTAGCATTGATAAAATGAAAGCTAGATCAGGGTATCCTGGTGACTGAGAGGGTTATGACATAGGTTCCTGTGCTGCTAAGATCCTAGCTTGTGTAATGATATCAGCTGCCTTGAAACCTTTCTGAAGTACTTGTTATTGTGTCCCACCTCTATTCTATTCTTTCAAGAGCCAACTAGAGTGATATAGCCAGAATGAGACTTTTTTTTATCAGAACAAAAAGATAAACCAAAAGCAGATGCTCAGCCTTCATATCAAATATGGTGTTAAAGCAATGTAGTAGGACGTTGTGTTGTACGCAATTTTGCACGTGAGCTTATTCATTTGAAAGAAAACACTTGCACATCTTG
>NW_019476745.1:0-1257 GCF_002814215.2 Seriola lalandi dorsalis | reverse complement strand
TAAATTATAAAAGCCAGATAAACTCAAGTCCATACATCTGTCCCATTACCGAAAACTGAAAATTATGCGTTTTTTTTTAAAAAGCAACGTATTCATAATCACAGCAATACACACAGAATCAAAGTTTCCATTGAACTGGCGGAGAGTGTTTTATTGGAGCACTGCTGCCAGTGTTAGAGCTGCCTGCTAATGTTCATTAAATATTTGTTAGCACAGATCTATAAATATCACATGTCACTGAATGGCTTCAGAGCGGCGCCACTGCTAACATGACATGGAGAAAGAAATTCCAGCATTGCTGCTCTAACAGTCCTGGCTGAGCTCCAAACCTCCCTCCATCCTTCCTTCCCTCCCTCCTTCCTTCCTTCCTTCCTTCCTTCCTTCCTTCCTTCCTTCCTTCCTTCCTTCCAATAGTTGTAATAAGCGTTAGTCCAGTATAACACATTCATCTGTAGTCTATGTAAAATAATAGGCTATACCATCTGAGGTGGGGTTTTTTTAGAAGAAACAAGTGAGCAAGCAGAGGAAGAAAGCAGATGGGAAGGAATTAAGGAAGGAACGAATTGAGGATTGAGGAGTAAGGGGTTTGAAGAGGGTCCCAGTCTTTCTCTGGACTCAACCATGAGAGACAAATGTCTGAAAGAATCAATTATAGGCCTACTCCCAACCCATAGCCCCTGATTAATGAATAATTAAAGCTTCTCAGTGCAGGGCTACATAGCATAGATAATATAAGATTAACCATGGGTCTATCAGCATGCCACCACTAATGTAAGGTTATGTAGACACAATGTCTCTTAATCTGCCCTAAAATAGACAGTTTTAACTTGTTAATAAAGGGTAACAGCCTGTAATTTAATATGATGCAGCTTTTATAACTTTTCTTTAGCAGATTATAATTGCACACCATTATATGTTAACTGAAAGTTAGTAATACCTTTCTGAAAATAAAGAAAATAAAATTGTATGTCTTCTTATTGCTAAACTTCTCTATATTATGCACACAGGTAAGGTGATATCTGGCCAATACCTCAAGAAATTAACACCTGCTGCCCTCCTGTGCACATACCCTATATGCAAAGACAAATAAATTTTAAATTATGTATTAATATTCATTTCTAATTTAATTAATTCATCATGAAATGTATCCAACAAGTTGCAACTTCTATGATGTGATGCAATTTTAGGAGACCTCATTCACACCTCGCCCATCGTCATTATCCAGACAGGGCAACAAAGCATAAGCGAAGCTGGCAT
>NW_019476744.1:0-1257 GCF_002814215.2 Seriola lalandi dorsalis | reverse complement strand
CACACACACACACACACACACACACACACACACAGTGCGGTAATATCCTATTATATGCTGTGTTCCAGTGTGATCAGCAGAGCTCCGGGGCTGAAGCTGGTGGTGGAAACTCTGATGTCGTCACTGAAGCCCATCGGCAACATTGTGGTCATCTGCTGCGCCTTCTTCATTATCTTTGGCATACTGGGAGTACAGGTGAGAGCGGAGGGTGACGAGAGGGTGAGGAGAGGGAGGCTACAAACAGGAGTGATGAGAAAGCAAAAAGGCAGTAAAGCTGCATTCTAGAAAACCCATCTGGTCACCAGCTACCAGTTAGGAACGTACAAAGATCGCAGCCTTTGAAGAGGTTGTGAAGTCCGATTGTCTACAAATTCAGAAACGATGCAGATTCAAAAAACACATACGAAAATACAAAAACAAATAAGAGAACTGCAGAGATGTTCTGTGTTTTTTTTTTATTTAATAAATTTCAGTCTTACTGTTTTACAAAACCTTTGCACAGTGTTTACTCAACCAAAAATATTGACACAAGAAATTAAATTGAGGTCATATTTTATGAGAACATCAAAGGCGATCACACATGGAATATCTACTGTCAACAAGAACAAAGGCCGACATGTTGCCAGGAGGGTGAAAAGAAAAGAAATTTAAATAGAAATCTATTACTTCTTTTACAGTAACAAACTCCTGAACTAAACTGCTCTTACAGCTTTCTTGCTGGACATGAAAACTACAATGTTGGCGCCCATATGTAAACAATGAGCCTCCAGAAGGAGGAGATCAAATGCTGTAGCAGTTCGACATGTGACAAATGTTGTACATACATCTTGGTAGCACTAACTCACATGCCAGGACACTTACACATGATTATCTGGTGGCAATGGCGTTTTCATGGCTAACGGCCCAAGGACCAATCTATACTAATGAGCTCTGTACCCTTGGTGCTGTTCATGCTCCTGTCTATCAGCCATCAGCATGTTGATGTCCATAGACCATCCATCCTAGTAAAGCAGTGTCATAAAGGGGTTGATGGCTGTGACGATACGATGGAGCAATGATTTAAAAGGCTTCTTCTATTGATCCCACTGCAGTGTAGTAGCCATTCCTATATTTCGTACTCTAGTTCCCAAGGACTACTATTGTCCGTAATCCCAGCAAATGCCTCAACTCAAACCTTTATTAATAATAAAGTAAAATAAAAATTAATATTGGTCTTTGACGTGTCTATTCAAAAATCTTTGTTTTAAGAATAACTGT
>NW_019476743.1:0-1257 GCF_002814215.2 Seriola lalandi dorsalis | reverse complement strand
CAAGCACAGGTTTAATGTGTTGCAGATGCAGGTGTTCATACTTTATCAAAGCCACTGTCTAAACATTGTGCACTTGTTTGTTCCTTTCCCCTCTCATTTCTCCATTAAGGATCCACTCACGAGTACAGTGCAAGTCCAGATGATACGATGTTCAAGTCTCTGGCCAGGGCCTACTCCATGTACAACCCAGTGATGTCCGACCCTCACCGACCCCCGTGCCGTAAGAACGATGACGACTCCAGCTTCAAAGATGGCATCACTAATGGAGGGGCCTGGTACAGTGTCCCAGGAGGTAAAAACCATGTTTTTTATGAGCTTCAGTGACTATATTTGAACAAGAAGCAAATTTATTATATCCGGTTAGAGGATAATAATCATTTTTAGACACAAGGATTGTCAGTGCTCTCTGGTAGACAGTTTAAACAATATCTTTGTGGCATTTCTGTGCTGCATAATCTTGTCACTGATCATCAAGCATTTACAACAGTACAGATGCTGTATCTGTATAGTTAAGCTAAAATTGGCCATGTTCTTGTATTGGCTGGGCTTTATTTAAAATGTTACTCAGTATGTTTTTAACAAAATATCACCCATTTTACCTTGAAAAGTCGACATGTCTGTCTACCATTTCCTTCAACAATGTCTAACTATGTACTGTATGCTCTTTAATGTCATAGGCAACGACAGCTTTCCTGCCACTTTCGCTCATTAAAGTCATTCTTGCTGTTTCCACATAACAGGAATGCAGGATTTCAACTACCTCAGCAGCAACTGCTTTGAGATCACTCTGGAGCTCAGCTGTGACAAGTTCCCCAATGAGGACACACTGAAGAGCTACTGGGAGCAGAACCGCAACTCCCTCGTCAACTACCTTGAGCAGGTTGGCAGCATAGCAGGACTATAAATAAATTTGTGTATTTGATGCAGCTAACCCAAAAACAAAACTCAAGGTGTTTCCATCTTCGCTGAATAAAATGTTAATGCTCAACAGAATAGGAAAGCCGAAATGACGCCCCTTTAAATTACTAACATTACTAACATTACCTGTTGGAAGGTGATGGGACACAATCCATGGTCTCGCAGTGTAAAAGTCATAACCATCCACCCCACCCTCAGAGGTTTTGTGGTGGTATGACGACATAACACTACATCCACATTTGCAGCCATTACTGGCATAAACACAAGAAAATGTAACATTGGTTGATTGAAGTGTTGAACAGTCCGTCAGTTGTTGTTCACAATCAAAGAGCATTGTAC
>NW_019476742.1:0-1257 GCF_002814215.2 Seriola lalandi dorsalis | reverse complement strand
AAAAAAAAAAAAAAAAACGTTTTTTCACTATAAAACATTGAGAAAGGTTTATGAATATCAGAATAGATCACTGTTCTTACCTTTTCCTTTCTTCTGAGAACCTGGTGTCAGTTTCACCTTGTGTCTGTGGATAACAAATGACTCATTAGCCCTATTACATACTGTTCACTTAGTCTCTTATAAACAGAAAGGTTAATTCCACATACTTGTAGTTGGAAAGGGCAGTGTATGGCGCACAGACTGGCACAGCAAACAACAGCACATCCTCAGGATGAGGCTGGCCTGTCAAAGAGGTGAGCAGGTTCTCTGCTTCCTGGGGCGAAAAAAATAAATGATTCAAAGTTAACCAATTTTTGAAAAGAGTATTATGGAGGGAATAATTATTCATTTTGAGTACAAACTCCATTTATCCACAGGTAAAGGTTTAGGAAACCACCTCTGCTCCAGGGTTGTCCTGGTCCACATCATCCTCCTGAAAGAGAGGATCAAGCATAGATGGCTTGAAAGGAATTCAAAATACAATACAAAATTACAAGGTTGTTCAAACTGTTGTTGAAAACACACAAAAAAAATTTCAATTCATTTTTAATAAAATAAAATGATCCCTACCAGCTACCATACCCTATAAACAGGAGGCATTCAAAGCTACATCCAATTATTTAGAAAAACTGAACTGAAGAGACGGAGGGACGTTTCAAAGTTTTTCACCAGACAAACATTTTGGACACTGGTATTAGGTATTACATCCTTATCCAGTTTAGTATGGAGTGTTGTGATCTACCTTTTCCTCCGGTTCAGCAGCACCTCCTTCCTCTCCAGGCTGCCTGTCCTCCTCACCCTCCTCTCCTCCTGTCCGCTCTGGTTTCTTTGCTGCAATTTCCATATTACGGGGTTTCTGAGGTGGTTTCTGGGAGGGTGGTTTCCTGACGGGTTCATCTTTACCTTTGCCCTTCTTTCCTTTCTTCCCCTTATCCTTCTCATCCTTCGTGTGACCAGCTGACTAAAGGAGAAACATAGTTATAATATTATTTATTGTGGAAGTATCAAGGATTGTGTACACAAACTACATTAACACAAAATCTAGCAGATGGTGTCATGACAATGACACAGTAACAACAACTATGTGTTGAGGGTTGCATAGTTGTTTTCATTCATCCTTACCCCTAGCAGCTGCATCATCAGCTCCCTGTCCTCTTCATCCTGATCTTTGTACTTCTCTTTGATCTTCTTCAGTTTGTTCTGAAGGAGAAACACACA
>NW_019476741.1:0-1258 GCF_002814215.2 Seriola lalandi dorsalis | reverse complement strand
TCCCGTGGAGTTTTCTTTTAAACAAACAAAGGTTTACATTCAGTGTGTCACGTGTTGTGTATCTTTGATGTCCAGAAAATGCATTCTTACCTCATAACACATCTGCAAAACAGATTTTTCAAACAATGTTGTTTACATTTATATTTATGCTGCTGTCTTTTGCACTGCCTTTATGGGAACATAAGGAAAACCCTACAGCGCACCTTTATTTGTTTGGGAAATTGGTTCAGTTTTCAGGAACCATTTCCTTTAGTGTTTATCCTCCTCCACCAGGACACTTTGACAGTTTCAAACTACTATTTCCAATGTGAAGAATTTGTTTTTTTCCTCAACTTGAAGCAAGGTAAATACAGCTGATGTGTACATTCACTTGAAATACGCAGCTCAGTGTTGAATGAAGAAAAAGGTTCTTCAAGCAAAAGCTCAGTGGCTTATGAATTTCTCTTCAGTTGTGTCAACGACTATAACAAATTGAAGCAAAAACTTCATGGTCTGTCTGAACTCAAAGCAACAAAATCAATTCAAGAATGACATATTACATCTCTCTTCACCTCTCTCCCGACCCTCTCGTTTAAGGTTAACAACTGGTATGACATCATGGTAAACACAATGACAAATGGCCCTTGAGACCGCCGTGCAGCTTTGAGTGTTCGCACTGTTTATTTCAGCAGAAAAGGAACTCGGCCGTGGAAGTTAAGAATGTGAGAAAACTTCAGACGGGAGTAAAAATGTGACTGTGCTGAAGAGGCTGAGAGGAAAAGGAGTGATAGAAATTTTGATCCAGTAGTTCTTAATCGAAACACAGAGAAGCTCTTGGCTCTGAAATAAAGACGCCCATGAGTGGTCCTTCTGAGGATCATTGATAAGCTGTGTGCAGATCTCTCTGTAATTGACCCCTCTAAAAGCAGCGTTTTCCACTCTCTTGAGATAAGCAAGGAGGGAGACAATAGGATGAGGTGGCTGGAAGGGTAAAGACAAACAGAAAGCCAAGCTCAGAGCAGCCCCTGACATCACTGAGAGTGAGTGGAAATCATGAATAATCGTGCTCCCACTTGCAAAACATCCCAGTGACAGAATGATGAATTAAATGCTATATTATGACAAAAACCTTGGGGTGGAGTGGCAACATTTCTCAGCCACCACTGATTCAGTACTTTGGCAAAAATTAGTAAAACTGGCATCTCTGAACGACACAGCTAAATCAGGAGTAAAACTGAAACATACTGGTTTGGACTGGAATCACAACATGACCCGGGAC
>NW_019476740.1:0-1258 GCF_002814215.2 Seriola lalandi dorsalis | reverse complement strand
TGAGACCTGTTTGCTATCAGCTTCTGAATTTGTATTGGAGTCTATGGGAGAGCTACTATGAAGGTTGTAGCTCGAAGCTCAAAGTAAATTCAATATGTCTGCTGCTGTATTTACTGATGTACTGTCCAGTCTGAACTGTAATCTCTCTCTATGAGCACTGACTTGTAAACACCTTTTGCCTGTGTGTGTGTGTGTGTGTGTGTGTGTGTGTGTGGGGCTATGTTTGTAAACATCACAGAGATCAAAGAGTCTCTTAATGAGCTGGTTCAAACACCTCTGTCTAGCTGGAATACACAGAGCTGACTCAGATCTGGGTGAGCCTCTCAAAAAACACGATCAGACAAATTGATCTGAAAATTCCTCTTTAATGATCCACAAATGTCTCAGGAAGGAAAACAGATTAAAAAAAATCATAAATTAATCAATAAAAATAAAACTACAGATGACTGATGATGACTGAGGAGGCTGGAGAGACCAGATGAATATAATCAGTGCTTCAATGTCACATAGTCACTAAAACGTTCATGTATCAACTTCAACTGTTTACTTTTATTATAAATTCATCACATTCATTTTCATTGAATTCATATATAAAACTTGTTAAAAGCTTTCAGCTGCATCTCATGGCTTTCATCAGCAGATGGAGCTAGTCAAATAATAAGAACTGTCTCCATGACAACTGACCCTCAGGAAAACCATGAAATCCAACTGAAAGTTATGGTGCAGGGTGAAGGACAAATTTAAGACCAATGATCTGGCCAATGACGAGCCGGGGAACGAGAGCTTTGCGCCATTAGCCACGCAAAGCTATGCTAGGCATTCGACCAGCCTCGGCAGCCTAGTGAATATGTAATTGACATAACTATTAGCAATGCTAGGCTAACCTCTAGTATACCTAAGCTAGCCCAAAAAAGGACATGGAAACCTGGCCTGTGATTTTCACAGTAAAAACCCTGTTGACCTAAGGTGAAGCTAACACCTGATAATGACTGACCACAGTTTTATATATAAAGCTAATTGAGTCAACGTTAATAAAATGTTTTACAATTGATTAAAAAGGTTTGATGACAATTTCTCTCACTTTTATCATCATTTATTAAAATGTATTAACATTACAACATGAAACTGACTTATTGACGTGGATCTCTCCAGTCTCAGCTTCAGAAACACGACACAACATGTCCAGGATTCATTTATGAGTTTTAACTGACGACTCATGAAGCTTCAAACTGTTCAATATTAAATCTTTTTTTTTTTT
>NW_019476739.1:0-1258 GCF_002814215.2 Seriola lalandi dorsalis | reverse complement strand
AATCGTGTCAGACTGGGGGGCAGTTTCCACCTGCTGTGGATCAAACAGGTACAAACTCACATGATTATTCCAATTTTATTAATCAGGTTCATTCTGTATAATTACAGGAGTTCACAGGGGAGATAAATCAATCAATCATTCAATCAATAAATAAAAGTCTCAGTGAAGTCTTCTCAGTGTGCGGTGGTTAAGTTTGATTTTCATTTCAGTTCCTGTGACCAACCAGCACCTGACCATTTATATTGCCAGTGCACGGGGAGTTGTGTTCACACCTTTTCACTCGATTTTATTAATGTTTAACTTTTGTTTCTGTAGAAGATGAAAAGGTTGTAAAGTGACGAAACTCACGTCGAGGTCTGGGTGTGCTGCCGGTCCCTGCAGAGTCCACACAGGCTTCAGGACAGATTGTGGATCTTAGTCATCCAGGTGAATCGCACCCAAGTTTGGCCACTAGCCACGACATCATCAACGTTATCAAAGGTCCACTTCCTGCTTTATTATAACATGTTTCTGCATGTTCTGATCTCACTCCGGTTCCACTCAGTGCAGAACCAGAACTCCTGCAGCCTGACTGACAGACTGTCCTTCATCATACTGGACTGATGAATTGTTAAATGTAACTGTAATTGAAACCGTATCGATCACTTCTCCTTCACAGTAGAAATCTGAGTTTTACTGTGAAATCTGATTCATCAGAGTCTATTTCACCACTGATCGGATCCATGTCTCTGCAGGTGTGTTTGTGTGTGAGCGTGCAGCGTTCAGGTGAGTCACACCTGGTGAACACCTTGTACTGAACAGGTCACAACTTCCCCCTGATCAAACTCTCCATCCTCCGACGTCACATTTCACTCTCAGCTGTTTACGCAACAACATGAACAGATTCTCCTTCCTGCAGCTGCCGCAGCATGTCGGCTTATGATGCGTTGAGTTGCCTGGTAACTGGTTAACAGTTAATCTTTATGACATCTCCCTGATTGCAGCTGTAAATAGATTTAAACTGTGTTTTAGTGTTTTCATACTCAACACTCAGACCTGTCTCACTGCTCACTGAGATGTGTCACTGTGCAGACGCCTTTATAAACAGTGAATGAAGCCACTGATCCAAAAAGCTGTTTTTGTCATGTAAATTGGTGAAGAGAAAAACAGACCGAGTGAGCGGCTCTGTCTCTGATGACGAGTTCAGTTCATCACGGCTTCTGTTCTTCGCTCATCCTCTACATGTTTGTTAAGACTGATAGAGATGAATGAGTCTGCT
>NW_019476738.1:0-1258 GCF_002814215.2 Seriola lalandi dorsalis | reverse complement strand
GAAAGGAGAGAGGAGAGGAGAGGAGAGAGGAGAGGAGAGGAGAGAGGAGAGGTCGTTTGAAGCATTAGAACAAACTACTAATGCTGTCATTTTTCTGTTGAGGACAGTGTCAGAAAGGGAAGTGTTCAGAGGTGACTCTGCAACAGAATAACAGGATTATTCAGGCTTGATCATGGCGAGAGGAGCCGTGCAAGGTGCTCTCATTCTCTGTCTCACCTCCTCTTAACAAGCTTTGTCTCTCTCTAAGGAGACTCAGCAGTCATGCCTAATCTCTCCCTGCCAAAACAAAACACACACCATTCCCATGGCCTGACGTGTGCATGCATTTTTTTTTTTATCATATGACTTCCTGTCTTTCAGGCATCTTCTTTGCTTCTCTGTCTTTCATTCTCATTTTGAAAACTATTTTAACTGCTCCTTTATAGACTTGAGGATTAACAACTCAAATCCCTTTTTGGTTTTTAAGATATTTCCACCTTATGTCTAAAACCAGCTTTGCCGCTGACAGTCCATTATGTGAGTTTTACAAGGTTAAGGCGAGTAGAGACAGAAAAACGACAGCATTAGGCATTTGTCGAAATGCCTAAAACAACCTATGTTTACATTTACCTGACAAGGAAGGACCTCATCTGTCTGGCTGCATGACTCATAGTATATCAGAGGCAATGCCAAAAGTCGGGTGGTGTAATTATGGCATCAAAGAACCTTTCAGGGGTGGCAGTTAGCGCCGATCAGAAGGTCACTAATAGGAGGTCCGTGGTCCAGATCCGAATCCAGACCCTGTCTTATCCAGACCTGGACCTATAACTTATATAACTATAACTATAAATCAGTCCTGCAGGTTGATAGGCTAATGAAACACTTTACTACTTCCACTGCTTCTCTGGTAGATGTTAGTTAGCTACCAATGAAGATACGGTAGCTCGGTTTTTAAGCTAATAAAATACAGAGTAAAAAAAAAAAAGAAAAGTAAATTTGTTTGCAAAAAAATCTTTTGCTGTTCTCAACAGTATAATATTCAGTTGTATATGTATGTGTTTGTATTAATAACCCAACTGTAATACTGATGGGCCGCCACTTCAATATTTAAGCTTTGATTAGATTGCTCTATTTCAGCTAAAGCTGATGCAGACACCGCAAGTTGAGACAGACAAAAACACCTACACATATACATGCACACACGCAGGTACACAAACACACACACACACACACACACACACACACACACACACACACACAGACCATGCCATATTGTCCA
>NW_019476737.1:0-1258 GCF_002814215.2 Seriola lalandi dorsalis | reverse complement strand
AAAAAAAAATCCTGCAGTTGCAGCTTGTGTGAGTACAATTCCCTGTTGCACTATTGCCTCATAGAGACAGTGCCTTCAGCTCTTCCAAGATGGCATATTGCAACCGTCTTGCCTGAGCTTGAGCTTATTATTTGTGATGAAGGAAAGAAGTCCTGTGAAATCTTTTCATAGATGCCGTTTCATTCTAAAATCTTACACTAAGTCTCTGTCTTTTTATAGAGTAAGAGCTGGAGTTACAGCTGATTTACTGGACAAGATGATCATGCAGTCTCCTTGCTAAAGGCCTGGGGTTGTTTCTACAATAGCTGTTAACTAACCAGCCAATTTAAGAGCAATTCCCAAGAACATTTCCTAATTTAAAGGCTCTTAGGTTTTGGAGTAATTCATGAAGTGTTTTAGCACTAAACATTTCTCCTTTTAGTTGACCTCTGGATGTGCTGATTGTTATTAAAATTGTTAAATATAACCAACATAGGTCTTTTAATCTGAGTTGTTAATGAACCCAAAGTGTTGATGTGAGAGTTGTTGATAGAGGAGCTGGATCCTCAAAAGTCTACATTTCTGGACTGAAAATGGGACAAGCCGACACGGCCTATCCCATTTCAAAGACTTCTCCAAATGCAGCCAAAGAAACAAATGCTGCAGTTTCCCACAATCCATTGTGTAGTGGCTATTATTTCAATAAAAACAACCAGATCCTTGTGAGCTTTTAAACCAGGACATATTTACAAGGTGTCAGACTCAGCTTTCTAGGATTGTGATGTCATGTGTGAATGAAAAGTTTTTGGATTGTAAATTATAGTGTGAACTAGTGCAAAACACTAGTTCTGCTGTAAACACTGACATGACAATGCAGCGGTTTCTAGATGTGAAATGGGTTGATTAGATGAGTGAGAAAAATTCCAGATTCGTGGAGAGAGCTATTACCAAGTTCCTGAATAAAAGACCATTAAGCCACAGCAGAGTACACAAGCACCTGACAGTGAAACAGCAGAGAAGTCTCTCTAAACAAAACTCAATTTATGGACAAACAAACGCAAGACAAACACTGGTATTCTCTAACATGTCAATCAGTGGCAAATATGTGCACCACCTGTACTTTCCTAAAAGCAAATCTTTGTACAAATGCATCAAAGCAAATATACAGTATAGGGTGACCGTGGAACTCAGAAATTCAATTTTGAAATTTTTACTATACAAATCCATTTGCAGCTGGCCTTGAGAGAGTGCCAGGAGACTGGCAGGTAGGACTGAATAC
>NW_019476736.1:0-1259 GCF_002814215.2 Seriola lalandi dorsalis | reverse complement strand
TGTAATGTTTGTGCTTTTCACTCTTGTATTTTGTCCTAAGGGGCAACCATAGATATGCAGGCATTTCTTTACAGAGCTGTAACAAGTACAGCATACTGTTGTCCGCTCTCACATAGCTGTACTTTGTTAAGATCTCTTCTTTGGCTGTCAGGCCTCCTCAGATTATTTGCCGGGTGCACTTCGGTTTTTGATTAGAATCATTGCCACAGGTAGTTATAATGTGAATCATAGTGGCACCGCATGTGTGCATCCTCAAGGCACTACGCTGTGAAGGGTAGACTTTTAAAGAGGGAAAAAATACAGGAGTGAACACAGGAGATCACACTAAGGCATATACCGATTGACTTTTTTCCATCTGTGTTTTCTTGACTCATTGCCCTGCTGTTAGGTGTTCTGGGCTTTTCACATTTGTTGCCTTAAAATATTCCTCTTTCTTTTCACATTTTGTTGTGAACCAGAATGATTTCATAACCTTTTCCTCAACAACATTCTAACAAGGTGGAGAAAATGAATACCTTTGTAAAAAAGAAAAAAGAAAAGTGGTCGGTTTTTTTTATTCCATAGTAAAATTCTAGTGTAGTATCTCAGGAATGGCAAACCATCTGGAAATGTACATATTAGGTTGAGAAGAGTCGATTTATATTTTCTGTGAAACCTCATGAACTAGACTCAATTTCCATAGAAAATCAAACCGTGACCTTTTCACCAGTATATGTGAGTGAAGCAGTGTCCATGGTATCTCACAGAAGTGTTTTGAAGTCCTCTTTTGAAAGAGGAGCTTATTGTCAAACTAAGTAGTGCGAGTAAGAATCCGAATGAGTCTCACCACAAAGGAAGTTGAATACTATGTTTGTATTTTAGGCACAATGTCCTGTCAAGAACCTTCTTTCTACTTTGATAGAAAATGACTCAAATGTCACACAGAGTAGGAAGATTATTGTATTGATTATAAAATATACTAAACATGTGAGAAGAAGTTTTGAGTAACTGTACTGTAGAAGTCACTTTTGTTTCTTTCCTTTCTTCTTCAGCTTTAACATACCAGTCTTTCAGACTGGCTTTGCTCACAACTCATCAAATTTTACAGGAGCCATTTTGAGTGACCAGACAAAGTAGAATGAGGGTTGGACTGAGCGTGTGGGTTTGTGACCCCGGGTGCGTATGTTCCAGGACTTGGCTTGGTCGAGTGCCCAGGAGAGCACTCCTGCCAGTTTGACTGTTTTCAGGATAGAGCAAGTTTTACATTCTTCAGATTTTAT
>NW_019476735.1:0-1259 GCF_002814215.2 Seriola lalandi dorsalis | reverse complement strand
AGGTGGGTGTGGCTCATGGCTCGAACAGCCTCAGTGATTCAAGAGGCTGGTCACAGACATCTGTGATCTGATGCCTGAGGCCTGTTTTGCTCACTATCAAAAGCCCCAGAGCAAGCAGTCAACAGAGACAGCGACATTGATTATTTTAATCAATACCGTCAGCTATTGCTACTGTAGCATTTCTATGATATACTCTACTCTGTTACTTTAAGTACACCAATTATTTGGTACTCTATAGCAAAAATGTATATTTAATGGATTTTTCTTAAAGGAGAAACAACAAATATATTTTCAATTGTTGTTATTGTTAGTGTAGCCTGGAGCACTGAAAGTACAGCACACACACTCACAGGCACACACACACAGGCATGCGCACACACTCAGGCAGCTGGGAGGCAGTGAGATGGTTGACCTAGATTGGGTGCTGGGCTTGAAGACATGCAGGAGAAACCATCTGCATACAAAGTTAGAAATCTCTTCCCAAATGTCAAAGAAACCAGGGAAGAGAGGAGGAAATAATTCCAACTTTTTTTCTTGAAGAACACAATGATGTCAGTTTTCCTCCATAGACATTTGACAGTAGGAAGACAGACAAGAGACAGGAAACAGACTATACTGTCTCTACTGTACAACAACTTATGTTAGTTTTAGTTTCTATTAGTAATGGGTTAGGGTTAAGGTTAGGCTTAGGGTTAGACAAGACATAGACAAGAAGAACAAAAAGGTTTGCAGTTTCTTTGCAGTTTGAAAATTATTTTGATGTTGTAAAAGAAAGAAGTTGGATCTAGAATTTGAGGTTACTGGCAGATTTCTGTGAAACATCTAATTCTTCATAAATGCAGACAATTCTTGAACCAATCTCTCAAGATTCATCACAATTGGACCAATGGGATCTGAGTCATTATATCTAATGTACAATTTTTGACCTTCAATTACATTAAGGTAATCCAAACCTTGACAGAGACTGCATCTAGCATATAAGCTGTAAACTAACTGAAAGAAAACACTAGTTAAAGAAAAAAAAAATGATGTTCAGACTTTTAATGGTTACAAATGCAACATTGTAAACAATGTGGTTGTAAACAATGACAGCTCACAAGCAGCATCATTACCTTGACTGGCAAACTAATGGATCCTCTGGCTCATTACCACATCGAAAATAATAATGCCGCCTTCCAAAGACAGAGCTGTCAGCAGGAAGGCAGCATGCCACGGTTTCTATTGTCACCTCAGAAACCTGAGACGGACAGGAAGTAACA
>NW_019476734.1:0-1259 GCF_002814215.2 Seriola lalandi dorsalis | reverse complement strand
TTTTGCCAAAGAAAGAGGAGAAAAAGGAAAGAACATTCACACCTTCGTCGTACAGATTAGTTCATATGAAAACCCACCTAAATCAAAGCCTTCTCTCACTTCCTTGAAGTGCCATCAAGTAAAATCTTTTCAAATTTGTATAAAAAAATAACATTGATTGATGATTTACTCTTCATTTACTGCTTCAACAGTCCCTGATGCATTTAAGGGAACATATGCATTCCACTCACCAGATATAACATAGAAAGCAGTCTTTTGCCTTCTTTAAAAATACAAAATAATGGTATTAATGGTTTGTTCTGTTATTGATAATGTTCAGTAAATGTGTAAGCATATTACGTAACGCCTTGTTTGTTGTCGGCACTGACCTTGAGACTGACCCTGCTTTCCAAATTAAGCCAGACAACAGTTCCCTCGCCTCTGTTTTTAGAGGAAGGAACTGTAGGTTTGAAGAATGATATAGGTAAACTACACACTGCAGGTCACTGCACACAGACAAGGCCTTTCCGACGTCAGCGCCTTCACAATGCGAGCACAGAGTCGCTTGATGGTCTCCCTTTGTGGCCATCGAGGAAATGAAGGGAGACCTGGGGGCAGCTTTTACCGACCGGCCCTAAAGGACTCTAAATTTCTCCCCTGAATCGTCGCGTGTGAGAAGATTTCCTGTAGCTCGCTCACTGTCTGGAAGTAACCATATCCTCAAAGGGTTTCTGACACGCAACACCGGCATGAAAAAATATATTGCACCTGTTGCTTTGGGGAGCGGTTTCCATGGGTGGTTCTGTACGCTCTATCTTTGAGGATTTAAACAGATCAGGGGGATTTAAGGGGCTAAGAAGAGGAAGTGTTTGTGGTCGTTTTCACAAATGGATTGGGGCCATGTGAATGCTCATTTTCTGGCAATTTTTTTGCCATTTGCTGTTGTATTGCTCACAAATTAACTTGTGATGACTGCTTCATGTTTCATATGATTTTCGTGGGTTTGATCTTCTCAGCTCAACATTGTTTCTCTCCTGCAACATCAGAACAAAAAAAAGGATTGAAAATAAAACATAAAACTGAATCTAAGAATCTATTTTTACTATTGCTGTAACAACATCACAGTGACTAATGACTGAAGAATATAAAACTAATATTAAGCTGATTGATATCAAAATTGTTTTTCATGTGCAGAAAGTTAAAATGGTTCACACAGTAAGTGTTTTTCCTTTTTTCACACTATTTTGAGGGCCCTCGTGAGGCTGTGGGGCTCTAAGCAG
>NW_019476733.1:0-1259 GCF_002814215.2 Seriola lalandi dorsalis | reverse complement strand
ATGGATGGATGGATGGGTGGAGGAAATATCCGTGGTCAGATGAATGGGTGAGGCAGCCGTCATTGAGAGAGTGAAGACAATTCATTTACAAGTCAAACAGAGACACAGAGAGATGGAGGAAACTCAGTGGAGTTTAGTGTTTGTTGTGCATTTGTTGAATTCTTCTCTTTTATCCATCTTTGTTTCATCTTTCTATCATATTATTGTTGTAAAATATGGAGTTTAATGTAAAAATAAGGTGAATTATTGATTTAAATCTTTCATTTAAATAAGTCAAAAACAGTTTTAGTAACAAAATCACGTGGAAAAGCTTTTACAAATCCACATCAATCAAACTGTAGTGATTGCTGTGTTGTGTAGCCGTAACACTGCGTCTCTCTGCATCCACTCACACGTGGTGGTGGTGATGTTGCAGTTGGGTGCCGATGGTCGGAGGTGGAGGTGTGGGTGGAGGTGGAGTGGCTGATGGCAGGGTGAATACTCACTGTTGACGCTACCTGCTAGTGCATTAATGTTGTTCAGGCCCACAGTTGCGCCTGCCAGGCCCTGCAGGGTGCCCAGAGAGGTCAGAGAGTTCATGGCGCCGGCGTTGGAGCTGGCTGTGGTGCCCGCTGCTAGGGGAGAAGAAGAAGAAGAAGAAGAAGAAGAAGAGGGAGGAGGAAAGGAAAAGAGAAAGGAGGGATGAGGACAGAGGTAAAGAGGGAGAGTAGGAGACAAAGAAGCAGACGTGTTATACAAGCATCTAACAAGTTTCCTCGGTTTGAGGTGAAGGCTTTCCTTTTAAACACAAATTAAAAAGTCAGGCTGTTGCACACAGCTCGGCTTTTATACAATCCGTACAGAAGGTGCTACGTGTGGCCATTCAACATCAGCAAATTGTCAGAATTTTGCAATATTTATGTTATGACTGCAACAACTGAAACCACTGCTGAGAAGACTCGGAGAAGACATTTTCACCTCCAGCAGCGGAGGTCATGTTTTCAGACCGCGGCTCGTTTGAAAAGTTCGCAGGATATTATATCTATTAAAAAATAAAATAAAATACCTGAGAGACTTTTAATGGAAACTGTGGTGAAGTTGATTAGTGTCCATATTATGTTACTCAATTCTTGGTTGTTGAAAGCGCGGCCGTGACACTGCGACCAGGCGGGTGCAGACGGCGGACACTGAGTGACGCGATGGTATTTAACCCGGAGAGTTTAAACGACTGACTCGCCGCTCTGATGTGTGTGTGTGTGTGTGTGTGTGTGTGTGTGTGT
>NW_019476732.1:0-1259 GCF_002814215.2 Seriola lalandi dorsalis | reverse complement strand
CAAACACACAGAGACAAAGACAAACACACAGACAGACACACACACAGACAGACAGACAGACAGACAGAGAGAGACACACAGACGGACACAAAGGCAAACACACAGAGAGACAGACACACAGACAGACACAGAAAGAGACATACAGACAGACACATAGACAGACAGGTTCTGAGTATCTGTGTTAAGATACTTATTTCTGTTACATGTTGACAACTGTTTTCGATGATAAAAAGAACCGTTGAAAATGAAATGTTTATCAATTTCTATCATGAAACAAACAAAAGAAACAACGACACTGCGCCAGACGTCTTGCTGTGGCTGAGGATGTGGAGCAGGTCTCAGGCCTGCTGGTTGGATCCTCCTGTGCTCATGTTGAAGTGTCCAACACACAGTCAGACCAGCACAACATAAATGCAGTCCACAATTACTGCTTAAATGAAGTGGTTCTCAAAGTGGGGTCCAGGGACCCAGCAAAAAGGGAAATAATGTATTTTCACTATATTTCCATCTATAGGTAACACAATGACAGAATGCCTGACTATTTTGATCTTGGGTTCAAACACTGTGCGTAAAAAACATCAAAAGCAAAGATCTGATCAGATAGAGGTCTGTGGTCTGATTTGTGTCAGTTTAGGTCCTTGATGTGAAAAAGTTTGAGAACCACTGTGTATCAACGAGAAGCATCTTCTCTTTCTACAACATCAGTAAAAGAAGCTAACACTAAACCTGAATAAACTACAACTAAAGTCATCTACGATCCCACTTTTGTAGTCTCATCTACCACTCACAGCCTTTTACACTATAAACCACATTCACCCGTTCACTCACACATTCACTCAGAACTTTTCTATCACACACACACTGATGAGTGGGAGCAGTTTGAGGTTCAGGATCTGGAGGAGTCAGGGATCAAACCACCAACCTTCTGATTGGTTGACAACCTGCTCCACCTCCTGTTCCATGGACACACACAGACAGACACAGACCAGCATAGAACATAAGCTTCTGTCACATTATCAAGTTAAACTGTATTGTTCACCTCATTGTACTGCTGTTGTTCGACCTCACTGTCTGACTTCTGTTGTTATATTGGTGTGGCCTTTGCCTTAATGTCAAACCCTGTTTTTAAAGGTGCTGTATAAATAAAATTATTATTATTATTTTATTATACTAGGCTAATGGGATGCTCTAAATTGACCATAGGTGTGGCTGTGAGTGTGAATGATTGTCTGTCTCTATGTGTTTGCCCTGCGATGGAC
>NW_019476731.1:0-1259 GCF_002814215.2 Seriola lalandi dorsalis | reverse complement strand
GTGTGTGTGTGTGTGTGTGTGAGTATTGAGCAAAGGCCGCTGCAATGCAACCAAACACCAGCTCTTTGTCTGGGCAGCAGCTCACCACAGACTGCTAACCAGACTGTCTCATTCCTTTCCTAATGCAATTCTTAATAGTATATTTATAATATTTATTTAAAATTAACATTAACTGCTAAAATTTCATGAGCTTAAATTACTTTATAATGGATAATTAATTGAAAATCTTTTGTTTTTTTTTATTCTGTAGTTTTAACTTCTTAATGTTTCTTGACCCAGACCTAAAGAAGTATGTCTTTGTTCCAGCTTCAGTAATTATGATATATATGTATCTAGTTCAAAGTAAATTTTGTGTTAATGTAAAGCAGAGCTTGTGATGCTAAATGTATTTTATCACTAACAATAAAATTCACAGGTTTAATGAGCTATACAGAGTTCACGGATTTCCCCCAGAGACAAAGGAACAACAGGATGTAAAGGTTAAGACCAGAAAACCTCTCAGCTGTTTTACACTGCTCTGACATTTTGCATTTCGTTTTACAGTTCATAAACCACCTGTTGTATGAAGGGGAAAAAAAACAGCAAAGGTAAAAGATTTATAATTATACACAGGTTTTCAGGAGGTGAAATACTAATACTAGAGGAAGTGAAACAGTGATAGCATGGCTTTTAATTTTCCCACGCTGTAGTCAGGAGTGTGTTACAATATCTACCATGAAATGTTTGTGTGTGAGGCCGGTAGTGGGTGCGTGTGTATGTGTATGCACATATAGTTTCCGTCCCTCCAGAGACATGATAATTGTTTGTTGTGATATTGTAATGAAGCCCTCAGGCCCTCTTAAACTAATCAGCCTCCCTCTCTCTCTGTGCAGATAGATCGGTTGTCAGGGCCGTGGGCAGGACGGTGCAGTGAAGCTCAGCGTCTGCCTTTTGGCCTTCGCCTTGCGTGACACATTCCCTGCCATTCCTGCCTAACACGTTAGCATGCAGCCTGCCTATCAATCAGCCGCTCAGCTCTCCCATTCCAAGCTCCAGCTGTTGTTCCTTGTCACAGTCATGATACATGAGCAACATTTTAAGGTAATACACCTCAGCAATTCTGCCAATAATTCTGCCGATGATATTAGGGTATAATGGTAAAGGTTTTATACAAATGTTAACGTGTCATTTTTGAGTCAAGGTTTGCTTAGTGAAATGTATCAGTCAGCAATAGGTTCTGTCACATCATTCGGCACAGTTATTAAAACATTAAATGGTTT
>NW_019476730.1:0-1260 GCF_002814215.2 Seriola lalandi dorsalis | reverse complement strand
ACACCTTGCATTTACTCTGTAGATAGTAGTTTAGTTAATAAACCTGTTGTGTTCTTTTAACGTAGAGACTGGAGATCCATTGAATTGAGAAGTCATGGCTTTCTGATATGAGATTGATAACTTTATCAATTAAGTAATTCATTGTTGTCCTCCAAGAGGACTGGTGCCCCATTTCAACGAGAGTAAATTCTAAATTATGGCGTTAACGCTACACACCTCAGAGTGAGAAGGTTCTGGGATCAAACCTCAGTGTTCTCCCTGTGCCTGCATGGGTTCTCTCTAGATTCTTTGGCTTCATCCCACCGTCCGAAGACATGTACATTAGGTTAATTGGTGACTTTTAGAAATGCCCATACATGTGAATGTGAGCGTGAGTGGTTGTTTGTCCCTATATGTCAACCCTGTGATATGTAGGTTTGTTATGTGTCAGTTAAAACATGGTTAAAATCAGTGACAGCACTTCTCCAGGGATTTTTTTGCCTTCTAAAACTTTTTACACCAAAGTTAGTGATACCCACTAACTAAGAGGGTTTTCAAACACAGGTAAACCCACTAAAAAGTGCTTTTACATGAGACGAGTTTACCTTACTGTTTGGAGCAATGTCATCACATGCAAACATTGCAGACACAGAGACTGAGCTCCTAGCTGACGTGCGAACTGGATAAAACTGGGTTGGTGCTCCTGCAAAAAATGTCGGTGTGTGAGAGACTTCAATCTTTGATTGTGTGTTTTTAAAACTTATGTCAGGGCTGCAGCTCACTCTTTCATCCTTGAGCAGTGTCGCTGCAGTGGTTCTAGTTTAACAGCCCCATGTTTGGCAGGTGACAGGTCTGTTTACAACTCATGAAATAATGATAACAACAATAACTACAAATTGCATTTCCTGCTGAAATGTGTGTGAATACTGAGAGCTGAATGAGATTGCTGAAGCAATTGCTGATGCCATGCTGAACTAGCTGAAGTATGGCTGAAGACTAAAAGCAGAATTTGTAAGCTGGAGGTTGATAAAATGCTTTAAAACTGTGAAAGAAGAAATCATTTGTATTAGTAACAGAAAGATGAACTGCATCCTAAACAATAGAAACTTTAATTTAACATATCAATAAGCTGAATAATCACTTAATAGCTTAATAGTCTCGTGAACACTTTACACACACAGAGTTTTAACTGTCCGAAATCCTGGTAAACCTCTGAGGTCAACAATTCAACTTTTGCTGGAAGTGCCCAGATCCAAATACAAACACTGGGGTGACCGAGCC
>NW_019476729.1:0-1260 GCF_002814215.2 Seriola lalandi dorsalis | reverse complement strand
ATTTTTCATCAGTATAAAGTTGGGTAAAGAAGTCTAGTGCTAATACATGAAACTTCCGAGACTTGGAAGTGTCTGTAACAAATATCAAACTCCCCTGTGACTCACACATTACTACTTCTGAGTGTTATGACTGTTGTCAAAGCATTCACATAGTTTATTATCGATTTATTGCTCTGCTATGAGAGGGCTTTATCTTCATTTTCTTCTTTTCAAAGTGTACTTCTGTATTCAGCAAGGCAAATACAGCCGAGCTGAGAGACTCTCTCCAGCCTCTCCTCATTTAGCTCTATACGACAAAGGGAGATGAGTTGCATTTTCGAATGCATTCATTATTCCTCTTGTGTCTCTCTTTCTCCCTCTCCCCCTCTCACACACACTCTGTCCTTGCTATTAAAATCTGTGGGTATTTTTGTTCCCATTAAATGAATTATACCCATTACTCTCTCTGACAACTCTGCATTGAGTGTGCGCGCCCCGATTTAACATTGTTCTAATTCCTCTCACTATTATTGCAATAAAACATTCATCATAATAATTAACCATTTTGACATCTAATTTAAGCTAATTAATTTGAGAGAAAGAATGCTTGTGTTATATGGAGCTCTGTGAATTGCCATGAAATTTCTGCTAATCATGGGAACAGGAGTCGGCCTTGATGACTTTCAACATGCGTTGAGACTGTACAGAAAAGCCCATTCACACACATGTTACACAGGTCACCTGTCCATTAAAGGGACAATGACAGTGATCCATCTTGATAGTGGCTGTAATGGCCGGTGCCGGTTAGGATAGCCGAGGGTGGTCATTCTTCTGTGTGTCAGCGTAATGACAGACACTTCACTGTAATGCTCTATTCTTAGATTGTTAGCACTGTAAACTATCAGCAATAGAGGCAATCTAGCTTTTCAAAATCAGCCTGTTGGTTTTCATCTTATTGCTCTTCTGTTATGGATCCCTCTAGGCAGCACATTGATATACTATAATTTGCGTGTCTTTGTTCTCTGCATTTGGCCGAAAGCAGTGTTGTGTTCAGAGACTCGCAAGCACAAATAGCAGTAGGCAGATATTGTTATTGGCGCATTGTATTCTTTATGAGGCAAACTGTTGCATAGAGTGCATTTGAATTCACGTATCGATTATGTCTTTGAAGCTGCATCCCAATCTTACCAACTGCTATCTATCTATCTATCTATCTATCTATCTATCTATCTATCTATCTATCTATCTATCTATCTATCTATCTATCTGTCTATCTGTCTA
>NW_019476728.1:0-1260 GCF_002814215.2 Seriola lalandi dorsalis | reverse complement strand
TTCACTGGAGTTTTCAGAGTAATGGAAAGGCACTTAAGATGGCAGCGGGGATCCCCCCCCCCCCCGAGGAGGACAAGTGCCCAGGGCAAGTCAAAGAGGGCATGTTAAACAGCTACTGGGGGGCGTTCCATTCGTCTTTGCTCACTGTATCGCCTCATTCACAACCACTCGTGTCCTGAAAGTAACTTGAAAGAAGCGAGGAAACGATTATTATTTATTTGACTGATTTTCAGTTAAATTTAAAGTACAGAGAGAGACGGGAAGGAAGGGGGGAGTCGCATGTTGGATCGTTGTCTACGACGGCTACGAAGGCCAAAGACTTCGAAGGCTGCGTCCTCTGAAGGATGCAGCGCCTGGATTGGGACACAGCTTATGGTTCAAGTTTGGTTTGTCTTGGACACAAACATAACTTGACTGCGGTTTGGTGAAAACCACACATGGGATTAAAATGACAACTGATTTCGAGGACCTTTGTTGCCATGATTAGTGTGGCTGTGGTTAAAAGAAACCAACAGGGACGGCGAGTAGGAGACAGGAAGTGAACAGCTATCTCGTCACCCGGCGTGACAATGTGGTTCACTGATGTGGTTTAACAGCACGACAATGGAACAAAGAAATATGATCCATCAGGCTTTGGATGCACACAATACATTCATTATAAGTTTCATTCTTTCATGTGGAGTAACATCCCACAGTAAAGGGCTAACAGGAAGTAGGACGAGGCTAAAGGAAAAGGCCTGACAGTGGTCTCCAGGATTCCAGCCAATCAGAGCAGCAGCTCATTAGCTTAGAGCTACTGATGCGAAATAACATCCGATAAATTATAGGTGAGGAGCAAGTGCCGGGAAGTGAGTTGTTAAGGCAGAGCTAATGGATTTTTACTGAAAGAAACTTAAGAGACACGTTTCATTGGCGCAAGGTAATTACAAAACATTACAGGGAAAGTTAAAGGGAGTCCCACTTCAAAGAAGCTTCTCTGCACAACTTTTCTACCTCAGTAACAAACGCTGAAGTGAGCAGATTTCATTAGAGTGGAGACAACTGTGAGGGGACGCCCACACACACACGCACACGCACGCACACACACACGCACACACACGCACACACACGGCCTGTGATAGGAGGTTATGGTGCAGACAGCTGCTGTGTTTTCCCAAAAAGCAGAATATGAGGGAAGTCCTTAAAAATCATCCAACCCAGGAAACAGTATCAGCTCCTGATGAATCGCCGTCCCCTCCCTCCCTCCTCTCGCTCCCTCCC
>NW_019476727.1:0-1260 GCF_002814215.2 Seriola lalandi dorsalis | reverse complement strand
GTGTGTGTGTGTGTGTGTGTGTGTAAAGTAAATCCATGCTCTGATTAAATGTAATATCCATGGTGAATATCTATGAGAGGGGGCTATGTAATCTGATGGAGGCATCTTATCAGTATGCAAATTGAACAGCTCACTTTGCTCATTATATTAAATGAGCCGCGACTGAATGAGTTTGTCTCAATTATTTCAAAGTTGTGCTGGGCGCCTGTTTCACACAGTGGTATTTTAGCTTCATATTAGAGTCAGGGTATAAGATTCAGGGCTAAGTAGCGGCTTGTCACACTCTACATTTAGGATGCCTAAAGTACAAACCACACGCACACACACACACACACACTAAACTAAATAACTAAATATTGGCCTCCCTGTGGGGTGTCAGCTATAAAAGATGACTTAGCCAGGCAATGATATCATTAAAGACTAAGCAGAGAAATGTATGAGGACACAAAAGGCCAACCTTCACGTTGCTCTGTGTGCCACTGTATAATCTGTTAGTGGGGGGTATGAATAAGCTCACTGCAAGGACAGCAAAAGTGTCGGAAAAGGGTAACTGTGACACACACCAATGTACTAATGTATCAACATAATTTCATGTTATTTCCTATTCTCTGCAGTTTCTGTGAAAATGATTCCATTTTGACCGTTAATATGGCTAAATGGTTATTCTATACTGTATGTGAAGAGATTTCTCAGATTTTACTACATGCCCTGCACACCCCTTCAATTTCTGTGTGAAACTGTTTGTTATACACAATTTGCAGAATCATGTACAGATGTTGGCGAGGTACCTTTACCGTGACTGACCAATGTGAGATCTTGTATTTCCAGATTTTACGAAAGTAGAATTTACATGCACATTCATCATGTTATACAACAATAGATATAATTCAAACAACATAGATTCAAATACAAGATGCATAAACAGACAAGATTTTCCAAAGCTATCTAAAATAAATTGAAAACAATCATTTGAAAGCATCCTCCTTAATTTTCTTGAAAGCATAATATCTCAGAGGTGCTTGTCCTAACGGTCAAGATAAGTGGTTATGGTCGGATTAACAACATCTCATTTGTGTCCGGTGTTTTTGCCATGTTTTAAAATAAATCCACTGGGAAAATAAAGTTGTTGTAGCACCAAATAGTCAGAGGCAATATGCATATTCTTTGTGGATAGTGAATAAGATAGCAATTCCTATAATTCAAATACCTGTGGAGACATAGAAACTCAAACGTCTTTTCCCGACTTTCATCCAAAATAGC
>NW_019476726.1:0-1260 GCF_002814215.2 Seriola lalandi dorsalis | reverse complement strand
TCAGTGTGTTCAAAAAGACCTTCAAAACTCCTCAAAGGTGTGTGAAACTACAGGATGCATGGGCTCTTGCTACAGCCTTGCACTGTAATAGAGCAAGCTGCAATGAATTGTTGTGACACTTTGTTACTGTTTTATTTGCGTCTTGGTATTTCAAAAACACAAGGGCACATCAATACTCACTTTTAATAGAGATGCTTGTTTTCTGAAAATAAAGCTGTATTTTGCCCAAATCCAGGAAAGCTGCAGATTTATAATAAAAAGGGTTCTCAACAAGGAAGAGCATGGATTTGCATAACAATGAGAAAAACAACACCCATGACTCCTTTGCATGCCAACTGCCTTCTGTTCATTACTGTTGAAATATTCCCTCCATCTTTTCAATGACAAAATCAGCCTGAAGTTACAGGGGCTGAACAGTTGCTGCATGTTATAAATGCACTGCTCACCATTGACTTGCATTGATCCTCACCTTACTTAGAGTAATGTGATGAGTCCCCAGCTGCAACCTCACAGTGTAACGCCATCAATTGATTTGTATCTGCTAATGTTCTTTTTGTCTGTTTCCAATAAGATACAAGATAGCTGCTGGGTTTATGGGAGGTTGGGAGGGTGGCGGTGGTGGTGGTGGTGGAGGGGGGTTAGAGAAAGAAAGAAGTGAGCGTTGAGGGTATGGCATAAAAAAGAGATATTCTTCAGCAGAAATGAGGAGCGATTGCGCTCGGCACAGTAGGTTGAGTTGCAAGGAAAGAAAGGCTTCAGGGCAAAAAGGAGATGAAAAGATAAAGGTGACGGAAGGATACAGAGAGGGCTGGTGGATACTGATATTACCCTAATGATGTGCTGAAGGAAACGGGATAAGGGAGGGATGGAAAGTTGGAGGAATACAGTTAAGGGGGTGAGTCACAGGGTACATGGATAAGGTGGAGGACTGTGCTGTAGGAAGAGGAGTGTGAAGAGGGTGGGGAAGGAGGAGGTGATGGGAAGGAAGAGAGGGACATTTAGATTGATGAGTCATCACATGCAGGGTATAGAGAAAGAGAAATGGAAGGATGGATTGATGAATAACCAGAGATGAAAGTGGAGGGGGGGGTTATTCTTGTAACCTTTCAAGCAGGAGTGATGACAAGTTGGCTGGATGACTGCTGGCACAACATCACACTTGTAACACACCACGACACAATCTGTAATGACTTGATTGATAGATAGATAGATAGATAGATAGATAGATAGATAGATAGATAGATAGATAGATAGATAGAT
>NW_019476725.1:0-1260 GCF_002814215.2 Seriola lalandi dorsalis | reverse complement strand
ATTCTTCAGGGCATTACAACAGGCACGGTTCAGGACACACAGAGCACCACGATTCCAGCGTAAGGGAGCCACGGTGTGCGGTCACCACTCAGGATGTTAGAGGTGAAAACAGAATGAGCCGGCTCCAGGATGTTAAGTGAGTCTCTGACTCTGCTGCTCAAGTCATTACATGAATTAAATAAGAAATAAATAAAGTGCAATTAATAAATTGACAAATTTTTACAGTGAAATAATTGTAATCACAAACTAAAGGCAATCTTGATGCTTGTCACATTAATTCTAAATGAATTAAGCAATATGACTAAATGATAAGACCTGTTTCAACCTAAAATCTTCCCAATATGCACAAACCACTTACCTAATGAAGACGCAACAAGTGGAACAGTCATAAGACATTAACTGCTTCTGCTTTGTTTTGCTGCCAGATCTAAGAGGCCCATTAGTTTTGTACTGACTCTAAACTGCAAAAAGCAGGAAGTTGAACACATTATTTCAGAATAGTAGACCTTCATGCAGCTGCTCAGTGACATGCTTTTATTTTGTGAATCTAAGCCTTTCTAAGACTTTCAAGTAAATGCTTTAGTGTGGCATTGGGTATCGAAGCTACAAATCGCAGTTCCATGAAACAGAATATGATCGATAACTAAGTGATAACTTTAAGTGCTGTGTGCACTGAGATAAGAAAAGGGACCACTGTTCTGCGTGTGCTGTTGTGCTGATGTAAGCTCTGCCAGTGGCGACACTCACATCAGCCTGCACAATGAACCTAAACAGTTAACAACTGAGCCTCATGATGAGAGTCTCAAGATCAGTACTGTAAATACTGAAAATAATCGATCATGAGTCTAGACATTGTCGGAGGATAATGGATAAGATGCTAGCTGCTTCAAGTGATAAAAGGTTTAATCACTACTCTGCTTATCTGTGTGTACGAGCAGCGAGGCAGTGTGATGCGGCAGAAACTCGCTGCAAGCTACATTTACTTGTGACTCATCTTCTATGTATTGAGGTCACAGTGTAAATATACATCTGCTACACATTAAACAGGTCTGTTCAAATTGACTCGGTGTACAAGCATCATGGCAGCCATATGTGTTTTTAGTGCATGGCTGCTTCCACTGCACAGCGAGGCAAGTGCACACACGCGACTCTAAGCTGATGTTGTGTCCAGTGGTCGCTAGGATGTAAGGAGCTTTCCACGAGCACTTTTAAATCCCACATCACCTCTTCTCCTCCATGAATAATTTCAAGGGCAGGGGC
>NW_019476724.1:0-1261 GCF_002814215.2 Seriola lalandi dorsalis | reverse complement strand
TTTTAAGTCATAGTGTGGGGTATTTAATCTTATGTATAATTTAAAACCCCCAAAAAAACATATAGAACAACTTCAGTGCAACAAAAGTGAGTTTATCTGTGACCACTGCAACAAATTTGATAACACTTTGATCACACATTGTGATTTCCAGTTGAAGCTGATCACATGAACAAGTTTATTAAAGAACCTGTGAACACCACAGCTTCCTCAGCTGTGGCCTGTGTTGCGTGTAATGCAACATGGCTCCACATGGTGAGGAAATGTCCGAACAAGTGAGAAACCAGATTGTGAGACTTCATAAAGACGGGAGAGGGTACAAGAGCGTCAGGTGGCCACTGAACATGAGCCGAAAACACAGTTGCAGCAGTGGTTAGGACATACAGAGCCATACTACCAATAACAAAAGGGTCAGTGGCTGTCTTTGAATAATGAGGCCAGCACAATTTGCTCTTTACGTAACGTTGCATTGAAAAACAGACAGGTCAGAAGTCAACCTCTATGGACGGCGTCCAAGAAAAGAAACCACTGCTCACAGATCAGCCCAGACCAGATTAAACTTGGCCAAAGAACATGAAAAGGGGTGAATTTGTGAGTTATGGCCAAAAATGTCACAGTGACCTTTGACCACCAAAATCTAACCAGTTCATCCTTGAGTCCAAATGAATGTTTGTGCCAAATATAAAGAAGTTCCCTGAAGGTGTTTTGGAGATATTGTATTCACAAGAGAGGGATGGATGCACATACACATGTCTGGACGGATGGACAACCCGAACACATAATGCCTCTGGCTCTGAGGCAAAAAAAAGTACGTCCCCTGACTTGAATCTAACAGAACACTTCTGGAGTATTTTGAATCAGAAGGTTGAGCAACAAAACCCTCCAGCTACGAGCAGCTGAGAAGAATCCTCTATGAACAACGGCAGAAAATCTCTCCACAGATTTGTACAAGTGTACGTAAAGGGTAAATAAAAGCAATGAAGTTAGTAAAGTAACAAAGGGGTATACTGACTTTTGCTGCAGCTGGCTCTTAAATATGGACCTTTCATTATCATGTTTTGATGGGATTTGGGATATTTTAAGATAAATCTGCAGGCTGGACTCTGACACCCTGCTATGTGAAGCAGACTGAACCGAGTACAATAGCTGAGTGGTCCTTCTGGTACTTCTAAAAATACACTTTAAGATAGACTTCATGAAATCACTTGGTGGGCTTAACAGAATACTGAAAATGCACCAAATGTACAATTCCTTTTATGACCCA
>NW_019476723.1:0-1261 GCF_002814215.2 Seriola lalandi dorsalis | reverse complement strand
ACCCCTCCCATCGCTGATCCTAACACTCCCCTCTCACTGGTGTTGGATTGTTGTGAAGCACATTAGATCTTTGTCTGAATGAGTGGTCTGGTACGGAAGACCATTAACAACACAACCACTGAGTCAGCACAAAACAAGTTTCAACGGGGGTCAACTGCTGGTTATGAGGTGATGGACAGGTGGACCAACATAAGAACCAACATTAGAACCAGGTGGATCAACATCAGAACCTGCCCTCAATGCTTTTAAGGTTTGTTGGTTTGACTGACTGGTATTAGTCTGAAAGGACCAGGACCAGAACCCAACCCGACCTGAACCTGCCTTAGCCCTATTCGACTGTACCTGCCCATTGTCAACCCAAACTAAATCTATTGAACTTTACCTGACACAACCTTCCTGACTAGCTCTCTTCTATTTTACCTGAATGGACTGGACCTGACCCAGTTTAACCCCGCCCCACTCTGCTCAACTGTCTCCTGCATCTCCTGACCCAGTTCGACCCTAGACGACCCTCTACCTGATGTAAATGGACTTACACTTATATAGCGCTTTTCTAGTCTTACTGACCACTCAAAGCGTTTAACAATACTTGCCACATTCACCCATTCACTCACACATTCATACACTGATGGAACAGCCATCAGGGGCAAAGTGCAGTATCTTACTCCGACCTGCGGACTGGAGGAGCCGGGGATTGAACCACCGACCTAATTAGTGGACGACCCGCTCTACCTCCTGAGCCACAGCCACCCCAAACCCTAACTCTACCTGATCCAGCTCTAACCTGCTCTACTGAACTCTACCCGACCTCTACCTTTCAGACTTGTGCCTGGTCCTGAGATCTGGATTGTCAGACTGTTTTGTTCTGTGCCCACTCAGTGGTTTTGTTGTTAACACTTCCATTAATGAACTAGTTTTACTGTTTGTGGGACAGTTCATGGAGCTGTAGCTGGTGACCAGTAGGATCCTCCTGCACTCCCACGTCTCCCTGATGTTTATTTGCTGTATCCCAGCAGAACTAAAATTCACTGCATACACTGTTGGCCTCCACCATCGCAGCTGCATGTTGACTTGGTGCATGTGTTCACGGAGCACCGCCATCACCAGCCAGCGGCTCGCTGGTCTGATAACCAATATTAAGAGGTCAGATCACAGGAGCCAGACTCCCTCTGCTCTCTTTCCAGCTGGTACAACATATCCCCGAGGCCAGTTTAAACTACCAGAAGGTTCCTCCAGGTTCTGCTGCCGTCTCGGACCTGGA
>NW_019476722.1:0-1261 GCF_002814215.2 Seriola lalandi dorsalis | reverse complement strand
GTGTGCTGCATCTTTTATTTCAGAAGGTTGTGATGCACATGTGTTCCTGTTTATATCCCAACACTGCACCGCTGCACTAACTCATAAACTCTCTCTGCTTGACAACAGAGTTTTTTCGAGTCACCCCTACAGTGATATGATTTATAGTTTAAAGTGCGACAACAAACTCCATCATACACACATAAAGCACAAAGACCCTCACAAACAAACACCCGAACCAAATGGCGAGCGCTGAAGAGCCTCCTCGTTCTTTTTGAGAGATTTTCATTGTGGTCATGTTCGTCCAATAAACTTCCATCAGCCCTGTTACAACATACTGACTTCAAACCCCAGCGGACTCTGAAGGGTGTAACTTCTTCCTTTCATATATAGCATTACAAGGGGTGGACCGGTTATTAGCATGAACTATTCTAAGATTCAGGACCTTAAGTGGACCTGACGGCTCTTGCGTCACATTTTACAAAATACTTTATTTAAGTTAAACGAGAAGATTGATACCACATGTCTGTCTGTTACATGTGAAGCGACCACCAGGAGACAGTTAGCTTAGCTTAGCATGAAGACTTGGAAACAGTCCAAAGATAACAAACCAGCATTTAATAAACACATTATATCTTATTTCTTTAATAAGTACAAAAAAATGTTTTAAAACGACATGCCATCGCCATGAGGCACCTGACCAAGAAACAGTCCACCTCGTAAAACCACAATGTCATCCACAATGCATCCATAAAGGACAGGAGAATGGGTGGGTACTGGGGGCCCACAGCTCAGGGCCAGAATGATCCCCCTTGTGGGTTAATCCAATCCTATATTTAGCCTACAATATGTGAACCTCTCCTGGCCAACCAGTCAATCCTGGCCAGAATTTAGCATGTAGCACTATGTATATGTGCTAATGTGTGTGTTAGGCTACTAATTACTCCAATTCTTTTTATTTTCACATACACTGATGTTAAAAAACGTACAAAGCACTAGTTTCCACTTGGCCCAGAGCAACAGGTAGACTCTCTCTGTGCCATGTCATCGCACAAGGAAACAAAACTGACCCTAACAAGTAACATAAGCACATATTTCTAGCCGAGTGATGACAATAGGCACTTCTAACCCTTTGTGATCTATTCAAGGATCACAGAGAGCTTTCAGGCGTTTGAAAGTCTGCATTCATTGAGCTGGTACAAACAGATTACCAGCCGCACTATTAGTGGGCCGGTGTGTCAGCCAGACTCAGAGAGTACCTGTCATCAGCGGTGGGACGGCT
>NW_019476721.1:0-1261 GCF_002814215.2 Seriola lalandi dorsalis | reverse complement strand
GTGTGTGTGTGTGTGTGTGTGTGTGTGTGCGCGCGCGTGTGTGTGTGCGCGCGCGCGCGTGTGTGTGCGCGTGCGTGTGTCTGAAAGCCTTGCAAATACAGAACCTCATTTATCCTCATTACTTCTCCTCTATTACACTGTCCCTCCCAATAGGTATCTATATTTATTTCCTGCACCCCATCCTATTTAATGTAGCCTCCTGAACAGTGTGGTTGTAAACTCATGGCATGCCATGGTGCTTAAACAAGCACAACTGCACATACTAATACTGAATGTTTATGAAAGTAATTAGGCTGTAATTCATGATATCCTGCTGTCTTTGTACCATAATGTTCTTGCCTGCTCTAATTATTCCAAATTCTGATCAGTCCGTGTTTGATGAACTGTTTTAATAGTGACTTTAAGTGAGTGTTTTAAGTGACTATAAACTAAAGTAGGGCTGCACAATTAATCAAAATATAATCAATCGTAATCAACAAGTGCAACATCCCACCTGCTTAGCTGCAATTTGTTTGATAAAGGTAAAATGCGTCTCAACATTGTTGTGCTTAGTTAGCACCGTAAGCTTTGTGGTGCTACAGTGACGCCCCGGCCTACAAATCATATTCTCCGGATGTAAAGCAACAGTGAAAATGAAATGCAAAAACAACCATTCCAACTGAAAAAGCATACTGAAATTGCAATAGCTGCCAAAATAATATCAATAAATATATATATTTTTTGGATACTGTGCAGCCCTACTATAAAGTAATGTTTTCAGATTAACAATGGATCACACAATTACTTTGTTGTGAAAAAAGTCTAAAAACAGATTGTCTGTCTGCTGTTTGGTACTGGGCAGTTAGTGTGAGCCTACAAAGTCAGTGACCAGCTGAAAGGGTTGGGTGATATGTAAAAATTTTCCAAATGGCCACCTTCAGTCCAGCAAACAGTGATTGCTGATTATTATTCAGACAGTTGTGTGTATTCTGTCTGAATAAATTTACCTTCACCTTATCTTCTGTCGTCTGTGGTCTTTAATGTGAAATCTAATTTTACTGAAACATTATAGCCTTGAGATCTTTGATAAGCAGTAAGCTATAAAGACAGGCTGAACAGCTGTCTGATGGTATTTGAAAAAGAGTCTGATAGTGTCAGATGAAGGACGCCTCCACTTACAGGTGGGGATAACATGTTCAGGGTGCACAACTACAAATACAGCATTCTGTCTCGTTCTCAACTGTGATTGAATGTGTGTGTGTGTGTGTGTGTGTGTGTGTGT
>NW_019476720.1:0-1261 GCF_002814215.2 Seriola lalandi dorsalis | reverse complement strand
CAGAAAAACATCCAAAACTAGAAGGAATATAAGATCACAGAGTAATGTTTTGGTCAGAGTACAGAGTGATTAGCCACAACTGAATGAGTCTGTATCATCCAGTGATGTTAATCGATGAAAACACATTGTGCATCTTTTTCGTGTCATTTCAGTCTTACAGCTCAGAAACTTGCAGCCACAAGCCATTTTATCTTGTTTGCTACTTCTCTGGCATTATCGCACATTAAATGGAAAGCTATCCACAGCCTGGATATAGCTGCCGCATGCAGTCAGCCATAATGGCTCTTTCATTTAGCTTCTTTAAGTGTTTACATTCTGTCATAATCAGAGGCGAGCGTTTCAGATGATTGACGAGAAAAACATGTTTATTTGGAAAGTTGTAAGAGGAGAGTGCAAAGTTAGCATGAGCCATAGAGCCACAACAGCCATGTTTATGGGAAATAAGGCTGCAACTGGAGTAATCTTTTATTACGTTCAGCTATAATACCAACATGTTATCCACATAGACAGCTGCAGTGCATTTCTGAATGAAAGCCTGGGAAAAAAACACCACAACAGTCTGGTACAATGATAGAACCAGTCTGCCAGTCAGTCTCCTGCTCCATCTCACCCTCACTCAAGAACAAGACCACGAAATACTTAAACTGCTTCACTTGGGGCAACTCCCCCCCAACCTGGAGGAAGCAATCTACTGTTTTGGTTTTTTTTTGATTCAGGAGAGAACCAAGCGGTTGTCTGGTGTTTTGATGGTAGAGAGAGAAGGTGGGACTGCTGCTCATTGACCAAACAGTGCATTTAAATTGTCTTGGTATCACAATTTTTTTTATTTGTATTGGAAAAACACAAAGCAGAACGTCGAGCTAAAGCTTTACAGGTCCCTAAAAGTTCATGTATGGGGAAAATACAAGTTATGGGTTGTTAAGTTTGGGTGGTAGAAAAATACTATTTGCTACGCACTTTCCTGCAGGATTTGAAGGCAGATTTCAGCGAGTGGAAAAAGACAGGGGTTACGTTAAGTGGTATAACTAATGCGCCTTTGGTTCAGCCAATCATGTACCTGCAGGGTGTTTCACAGCAAGGTGAAGAATGGTTTGAAATTTACTACAAATTATCCCATGTAGAGATTACAAAAGACTGGCTGCTCTAAATCCAAGGTTTCACTCTCACTGTTGTTTGTTGTCTTATGGGAAAGGAAACATATGATTCAAAGCAAAATCAAGAAGAAAATTGTCCCCTATGCTTCACTGTGAATTAATCTGAT
>NW_019476719.1:0-1261 GCF_002814215.2 Seriola lalandi dorsalis | reverse complement strand
CATGAAAAAGGCTTTTCCCCGGTGTGCACGCGAATGTGGTTGATGAGTTTGTATTTGGCTTTGAACGCCTTCCCGCCGCGCATGCACTCGTCCCACATGCAGACATGACTGAGGGTCTCGAGCCCCGCTGCTACATGCTCGGTGGTGACGTGGTCCACCAGCTCGTGCATGGAGCTGAAAGTTTGGTCGCAGACGGATGTCGCCGTCCGCCCCAGCCTATGTCTCGGTGAAATTCGGTCAATCCATTTGCAGACCAGTTCGGTTTTGACGACGGGGCCTTTGGAGAAATCCAGCAGGCCGTCCACCCCGCCGCCGGCACCACCGTCGGCAGAAGCGGAGATGCTAGTGGCTCTCGGCTGGGGCGGCGAGACGATGCTCGAAGCTCCAGAGTTGTTGTTCCCCAGCGGAGAGACGAGGCCATTGTGCCTGGCCACTACAGCCGTCCGCTTCATGCTCGGCACGGCGGGCTGCCCCGCTCCCGACGCGAACCACAGTCTTCCTTCCTCCCCAAAATCAGTTAAATCAAAGAGGCAGAGCGTCCCCACTTCCTTTCTGCGTGTTTTTGGTGGAAGGAAGAGCGCATGCGGCAGTGTCTTTACCCCCCGCTGCTCGGTGTTAGATCCCGAGAGTCGGAGCCTCCATGCTTTTATTTACTGTGTGAATGGAGGTGAACGGAGTCGAAGGAATACAGCCTGCCGCGACCCAACACTGTGCGTTGGTGTCCTTGTCTCCTTTCCTCTTTAACTCCTATCTTCACCCCTTGTTTTTCCAACAGACTCACACATACGTCTTTGGTCAAACACACATAAACATGACAGACTCATGCTCTTCTACAAACCGACTTCATGGACATCTGTGTTGAAATGACACATTTTAAAATAAATGTCATATTTACAGGAAAGATTCTGTCTAACATGAATTAAACTGGCTCCCACGTTTTTAGTGTCACTTAGAAAATAACAGATTTTTACCAAAGAGGTCTAAAATATTCTCATCAATTAGGAAAACAACTTACCTTGCTGTCATTGTAATTATTACTATAATAATAATAATAATAATAATAATAATAATGACAGCAATGTTAATAATAATAATGATAGTTCTCCTGAAGAGATGCCAATGAGTGTTTGGTTATACAGATAGAGAAAATTACTAAAAATAATTAATCAGCTATCAAAACAGTTGATGATTAATGTAGTAATTGTTTCAGCTGTTAAAACCACAGCTTAGAGTCACAGTATAAAAAGTCTGGGACCAGACT
>NW_019476718.1:0-1261 GCF_002814215.2 Seriola lalandi dorsalis | reverse complement strand
TTCAGCTATTGTGTCGTTGCCTTGGCAGTGTGTGTCGAATTTGGAGGGCGGGGCTTCTGAGCGAGCATTGAAGGGAGGGGTGTGGCCTATTTGCTTTGTTGTTGAGTTCACGTATAAACAGTATTTCTCCAGCATCGCTTACTCCCCTTTAATGTTTGTAGGCTGTACAAGGCTATAAAGTGCTTCACTTGGTAGTGCACCACAGTGACGGTGCAATGCTGGCTGCCAAATGTCAGTCAGACACTGCCATGGAAACACTCCCCCAGAGGCTTAGACACTGCTTCCACAAAAAATTTACAATTTCTTTAGATGGTAAATTAGGCACAAAAGCTGCAGTATCATTATAGTTTAAATTTTCTCAGATTTCAGTCTAACTAGTAGTAAATATTCTCCTATTAGAACTAAGCAGGACTGGTGACAATGGGACAGTGTGAAGGAGTGGCTTCCTTTTGTTTCTATGGTGACCAAGTTCACGAGGACCAGGTATCATTATTACCCCTACACTTAGTCAAATAGTAATTGTCAGCTGTCATGTGCCTGATGAGTGACTTTGATCCGAGCTAATGATGGTTCTGTTCATCTCAGCGCAGCAGGACTTATTCATTATGCTCTCGGCCTGAGCAGAATATGTGCATGATTCAAAATGGAGCCGTTTGACCTAGCGGATTCTCAGTCCTGCTGGCTTCTTGATTTTGGATATTTACATGGCTATGATTAGGTCAGCCGAGTACAATCACTCATCCTGCATTGTGATGGTAATGTCATACAGAGGCTGATTTTTTTGTGTGTGCCTGTAGAGTTGGCTAGATCCCCTGTCTGGCTCCCCCATGGACTGATTACTGATCAGACTAGCATTTCATATCAGCCTTGTGGGGGGAAATTAGAGGATTAGCAACAACTTCATGCTTATTCCCTACGTATCTCTCAGGCTCCCAAATCCTGTGGAAGCCATTGTTATTTTAAGTAGCTTGGCAATTGAGCGTGGAAGCAAACTCTAATTCTCCCAAGTCTATGGAGATGCGGAGCTGCAGAAAGGGAGTGTTTTGGATCTACCTCCCTTGCTATTCATACTCTTTCATGGTGTGAAAGTGAGCAACTGAGGGCCGTGAAGCCAGCTGCCAGGACCTCTTCACTCCAATCCTTGGTTCATACATAATAGATAAGTCACTGTAACTTACAGTACAGGGGCATAACTAGGCTAATGCCCAGATTTGCATATTTGTGCCGAATTCCATAATTCATGAGTGTGCAGCAGGCAGCG
>NW_019476717.1:0-1261 GCF_002814215.2 Seriola lalandi dorsalis | reverse complement strand
AAATATGTTGTCTTTGTTTTAATTTTGGATAAACTAACTCTTCAAGCCCCCACTGTGAGCTTTCAGATCTGAACTTCAGACAGACAGGGATGTTATGATCACACACACTGGGGAAAAAAATGTTTGTTGTGCTAGCGCTAGTCTGAAGTCTTCATGAGGGTCGATGCGTCTGGTCTTAAAAGTGCCTGCAAGTTGGGCCTCGTCCAGTCAATTAGTGCAAAAAAAATGATCCAGCAACAAACACTTTTTGATCATCCTTTATATTTGATTTGCTTCTATTCTTTTATCTGGGCTGGCAGCAGGAACCTGAGCTGCGTGTGTAACTGTGTAAACACAACCACATAACAAGATCACATGAGAGGAATGACGGTCTTTCAAATCGTTCAAATCGTCGGTTTTGAAATCATTTTCCAGCTGAAAGACAAGTGACCATACCAGACTTTCATCTGCACAAATGGTCTCTCAAAAGCATCTCAATGAGTGCTAATATCTCCGCTGCTGCCTCAAAATAAGACAATACACAACCATATTTACAACTTATTATCCCATCTCTGTTTTCTTTGTCTCTGCTCGGGGTGAAGGTATAAGAGAATGTAATCCTCCCTAAGCGTCACAGTCTTTTTACAGCGTATCCATGTCACTAATTAGAGTCATAATTTTTATTTATTTCATTTTTTACAAAGCCCTGCTCTCATTACTCCGACACTGATGCTAATCAGCACTCTGAGTTTGTTTCTGAGTATGTGTTTTCAGTGTGAGTGTGTGTGTGTGTGTGTGTGTGTGTGGGTGTGTGTGTGTGTCTGTGTCTGTGTCTGTGTGTGTGCTCCGGCAACAGCATGCAGTGTTTGTAGGTCATCCTAATCACCTCCCACTCTGAGGCTTCGAAGACCTGTGTTGACCATATCTGTCTGAGGGGAGCACATCACCCAGGGAGCAAAGGTATGCAAGGTTAGCAGGGTCGCTACGTGCTAGCCAACATCTCACTGAACTTTAAAATAACTGGAGAATGGCACAAGAAAACATCTCCCCCACACAAACCTGCAGTCTGCTGACAAACAAACACCAACTGAGAACACTGAAATACTTAAACTGGCCCTCATTAGGCATCAGTGCAAGACAATTTATTATAATTAAAGCAAGATATAACACAGGCATAATTAATAAAATTACATTTGAATCAATGTAAATGTGTCATGTTTGTGTGATTATACAAATTCTACCAGAGCTTTACATGAGTTTACAATCTGTTTGCAGTGCAGAT
>NW_019476716.1:0-1470 GCF_002814215.2 Seriola lalandi dorsalis | reverse complement strand
ACACACACACACACACACACACACACACACGCACTGCCTCCCCTCTTTTCTCTCGTTCTCCCTCTCTTTTTCGGCTCCTTTCTGAATCCATTTCTGTATCACACACCCACTCGTTCTGCGGCAGACAGACCAAACAACCAGCCATAATGAAGTGGCACTGCATCATCACAAACACTGCTGTGTGTCTAAATGAGCTGGAGAGGAAGCAGGCAGCAAAGCTCTGCTTTGTTTCCTAATTATTTACTACAAGCAGAGCATAGGTGAGGACAGAGGGAAGAGGGTAAGAGGAGGAGGGAGAGGGGAGAGGATATAGGAAGACTAAAGGAGACGAGAAGAGATGAATGGGAGAAAAGACGAAAAGCGACAATAAAGCGTATATGTGTATGATTCTCTGCGTGTGTGTGCATGTGTATGTTTGTGTGTGTGTGTGTGAGTGAGATGCCCTCTAACCAGAGAAAGCCTTGGCTCAGCCTGTCTGGCTTTGCAGCTTCTCCAAGCTCTAGAAATGCCAGGTTACATAGCCAAATGACTCACACACCCAGCTCAGAACTCAAGCCAGGGCTTAACACACACAAACGTCCTCATGGCAAAAGTGCTCACACACACAAGCAGGCACGCAGATATACTGTATATGCCCGAATACGTGTGCGCAAGTAAACAAATCAGCACATACTCAGACCCAAGCAGGTTTGTGTATAATCTCGTCTGCTCTGAGCTAATCTGCACAGACTCTCACACAAACCTGGAAAGTTTGGTTTGTTTTATGTACATCATCACATATCTGCTCAAAAAAGTATTTCACAAGAATATTTTTCTTTTTTTCTTTCTTTCTTCACCTTTGCTGGCCTGCTAGAAAACTAAATCAGTCACTATCATAATTATTTAAAGAGCGACTTAACACTAAATCCATGTTTTGAGTTTAGTGTCACTTTATTTTACTGTCAGGTGATTGTGGTCCCGCTCTAAAGCGTTCGCTGCAGTGACAGCTTCCAAAGTAGCTTGAGTAACGCTGTAAAACTGCGCTGTGAGGTGGAAGGCAACATCATGTTCACTCCAATCTGAACAAAACCTCACATGGCAGAACCACATGAAGACTTCAGCTCTTGCAGGTGTTCGCAGGAGAGTCGGAGTTGCAAAGAGACCACGAGTAGTAGCAGTGGTTTACAAAGTGAAGTGTTTGGGGTCAAATCTGCATCCTCCCAAATAATCAGAAGGATATACCCTGTTCTTTTTATATATATATATATATATATATATATATATATATAAACTGGGCATGTTGAAACCAAAATGGACTGCTACTTTCTTTTCATGTTCTATCTCAGTGTCACATTTGTTGTTTTGCCAGCCTCCTGCGATTATCTATTCACACATTTACACATACAGTACACATATATATACACAGAGACACACACACACACACACACACACACACACACACACACACACACACACACACACACACACACA
>NW_019476715.1:0-1262 GCF_002814215.2 Seriola lalandi dorsalis | reverse complement strand
AGCTGGTGTGGACACCGATGTGAGTCCACCTCATGTGGATGTTGTTTGGATTATCTTAAATTTCACATGACAGCTGACGTTGTTTTCAGCAGGAAGTGAGGATGCCATTGCATATAGTGCTGCTGCATGTGTCCAATGCTGTTTGGCATCAATAGGGCTCTTTCATGTGTGCATAATTGTGTTGTGGGTGTGCATCATACTATGTACGATGCGCCTAATGCTGTGCACAAATATATGTTTGAATGTTGAAAAAATTATTCAGACCTGCAGCTTTCCTCTGCATCTGCATATGTATTTACCTTTTTGATGTTTTAATCTTCTGTCACCATATAAAGCAGTGACAACGTGCCAAACAACTGAACTTGCGCTAGATGAGTTTTGTGACTTGTTGTGTGAGGCACTTAAGTAAGTGATCAGCATTCTGACCGTAAAATGGTCATTTCAAATATGCATGTTGATCTGACATTGAGGTTGCACTGATTCAACAAAGCAATAACACTGGAGATGGAGCTTTATTTAATTAAAGTGATGCGGTCATTGTTTCTGCTTCTGTTTAAGTTGGCATGACTAAATGTATTGCTGTTTGCAGCCTGCCAAGCTAATCTCAGAGCACAATGAAATTCCTCCCACGGCTGTAACGAGTGTGTGGGCAGCTTTTGAAAAGGAACAAAGGGAAGAGAGAGGCACTTACTCTTAGACACACACACATACACACACACACTGTGGAGCATGCATGGACACATGACGGCCCACATACATCTGCTCGTTCACTGCGTTCACACAGACACACCTGGACATGCATAAACAAATACATGTGAAACAGACAAAACACGTTTTTTTCAATTTATGACTCTTACATCTTACTGAAATTGGTGCATAAACACATTTCCATATATATATATAACCAAAGTGTTTAAAGCCGTGTTAATTTTGGCACCTGGCCGCAATAAAAAATAAACACACTTATGTTTTATTTCTAACAAGTTACATTAACTTACTTTTTCCTACATAGCTCTCGTAGATCGTCTCAGCTGTTTTCTTGCTGCTTCTCATGTAATTCTCAGCGGACTGTAGATGGATAAAGGCCATGAATCTATTTCTTCCGAGAAGTGTTAACATCAGATATCATTACTGACAGAGACACAACTTTGCAAGATGTTTCAACAGGCCAAGCAGCTAAATCGTCTTTTGAGCGAGCGATATCTTGGCCAGCAGAGGAAATAGTTTTGCTAACCGGGAGCTACAGTGTGTGATTCCACAGA
>NW_019476714.1:0-1262 GCF_002814215.2 Seriola lalandi dorsalis | reverse complement strand
CTGTTCATGTTCCCTGTGTTCCTCGTGCTTCTGGTTCCTGTTCATGTTCCCTGTGTTCCTCGTGCTTCTGGTTTCCGTTCATGTTCCTTGTCTTTTTGTAATTAAAAAATATCTCCTTTTCCACCTACTCCCTTGTGTTTGGTCTGCATTTGGGTCCAGCCCTACCTTAAACTGTGACAGGAACACAGGGAACTCAAACAGATACAGAAGCATTGGTAACTTGAACAGCGAACACAGGGGACAATAACAGACAAACTGACAGAGACAAATGGGAGCACAGAGACTAAATAGACACAAGGGAGGCAATCAATTAGGAGGGAAACAGGACAAAGATAGGAAGTAAACACATCATGACACACAAGGAAAATAACTAAAAAATAAACCAGGAAATGACAATGACAAGAGTCCAAACAAAATCTCAAACATTGGATTCCATAAGGCCAGTCATTTATTAGGTCTGGAGCTCAAAAACACACCAATATTGCTGCACTGGCTAATTAAACTGTTAACTGATAAATATTTACATGCTATCAATTAAACTCAGCATGTATCGGAAATATGCAAAGATCAAGTGGCTGAAAATGAGCTATGTCACTTTTGCTGTCCTGTAAACAATTCTTCACCAGTATTCATCATATTTTTAACACGTCAGGGAAGCAATTAAAAAACATGGTTAGCCAAACTGGACTTTTGTCAAAACCATAAAAAGATACAGAACAGACAGAAGAAAACAACAATAAACTGAATAGTGTGTCATTCCAGTAGTCATTCCAAGTAGAGTATCTAAAAAGGAGGATCTTTCACAATTGGAAGCCATGTCGTGTATGCCGTTAAATGCAGCGAAGAATGCACAGACCTGTACGTTGGGGAAACAGAACAACCACTTCACAAGTGCATCGTACAACACAGGAGAGCAAACTCCACAGGTCAGGACTCAGCAGTCCACCTGCATCATTTGAGGACAGCAATGTGCACATTATGGCCAGAAAGGACCATTGACTGTAAATAAAGATGGACGTAGCCCCTATACTTCTGAAGAGCAGTTTTGTAGCTCAAAGTGGGCGGTTCCACCATCGGCATCTTGCCAGTACCTGACTCTGCCGAACTCCCAGCTAATCCAAAAATTGTCAAAGAGGTGTGACACGTGTTGAGCTGAGGCTTCAGTGCATGCTGGTTTGTGGCAGGCAAACAGTCACCTACCTGTCACTCAAAGAGGCCATGCCTTCAATTATGCAAAACTTTAATTCTTAATAAAATTTAAA
>NW_019476713.1:0-1262 GCF_002814215.2 Seriola lalandi dorsalis | reverse complement strand
AATTTTTACATGTATGTTGTTTTAATAAACTTGCATCTATAAATTAAATATATATTGTTAACATATATGGTCGCAAATCATATGCCCACCCAGGTGCATGCTGGTCGTAAACCAGTCTAACTACATAAATAACCTTGTGTGTCCATAGAATTACCCAAAAATAAAGACAATATTAGTTAACCAAACTAACTATGCTATATAAGCTAACAATATAAAGAAACTAATGACTAACAAATTAATTTAAGTAATCCAAACTCAAAACAAATGAATGAATAATCCAAAAAGTGTCACAGCCATTAAAGCCCACAGCACAGACAGTAGCTGAGAGGTGATGATGTTTAAAAACATAAAGACAGTGAAAGCTTAAATTTATATCTTGAGTTTTTATCTAGAACATTTGATATTCATGACTAAATAAATGAGATTAAAGTTTTCATCAGGACTGTGTGGCTGTGATTTGATCAGATCTGTTTGGCAGTTACCAAACAACTGATCAACTGTCATCAAATTCAAATGGGTGTGTTGCGGTACATAACATAACATTTCTCAACTGAGCCTCGTCCACTTCAAACCCCCGAGAATAGCTCGGAGAAATAACGAGTTCCAGACACTGTTTATATGAAGTAACTGACATTGTTGTAACTTTGGCAGAAAACTGTGTCAAGAGCTGAGTGAGGGTCTTTGAAGCTGCAGAGTTACTGACTTGTAGATGAGTCTGCCTCTGTCTCTCGGGTTCATCTTCCCCCACTCTCCCTCTTCAAAGGCCTCCTTAGCAGCAGCCACTGCTCTGTCCACGTCGCTTATCTGGGCCAGAGACACGTCACAGATGGCCTGTAGGACAGACAGACACATGTAGGAGATACAGACGACAACAGTGGCACTTAAACAACCCTGAGGCAAGACACTCTCCCTCCCTGTGGGGTCAGTTCTGTAAGAGTACAACAATATACTGGATAGTGATTTTTTCTTATTTTTCAATTTGAAGACTGGTGGTGGAGCCTTCTGTGTTTTCAATTCAAATCTTGATGAAGTCAGTCTGTAAAACCTGCATAATATCAAAGTTAGTTTCATCTTTTACATATTGTGTCTGATAGACAGTTTAACCTTTAACCTAGCAGCCAATCAACAGCTGCAGCCACCATCTCAGGTTTTCTGCTGTATAATAACAAGAATGAAAGACAAAGACTGAGCTGGATTTACTGTAACATGATCAGAGAGAAAGTTAGAAGAGACGGACTAATTGAGAGAGAGAGAGAGAGAGA
>NW_019476712.1:0-1262 GCF_002814215.2 Seriola lalandi dorsalis | reverse complement strand
CCCTAGACCAAGGAGAAACAGGTTTGACAGCTGATTAACTGTATAAAGGCAAAACAAAAAGTCAAACAGTCTTGTTCGCTCTCTTTTATTGACCTCTCCTTTAGAAAACAGTTCAAACAAAACCATTAAAACCTTATTAATTCACTACATGGATATTTAGATGTGGGAGAAAAAAACAAACATAAAAAAACATAAATAACTGTACTTTATCCTATTACATTAAACAATGCATATTAATGGTAATAACAGTACATGAAGGCTATGTGAGACACAATGAAAATGTCCCATACATGGCAGCACACAGTGTCAGTGAGTGAGGGAGTACCTCTGTGAATATTGGCTTTACTTAAATCCCATCCATGTTACAGCTGGGAAGGCACTGATGAACCAGACCAGAGCATTTTGGCCATTTTAATCATTACATGGGGCTGTTCCTCAGGACTTTAGTGCAACTTCTTTCCCTTCAGCATCCAAAATCCCAAGTGGGCCCAAATTCAGGAAAAAAACAAACAAACAGAACCACCCAGTGGACTTTACCAAAGCAACATTATTAGGTTCTAACAGTGGTGTCCTGAGCTTTTCCATGCAATATGCCAACAGTACTTTTACTAGATTGTTTAAGCAAATCCTGGCTTGTGTCTATTTTTGTAACAGCAGAATCCAAAATAGTGTATAGAGTATATCATCATTATGGGAAATATACTTACTTGTTTTTTAGATTAGTGTTAGATGAGATGATCCAAGCCATTTCTAAGTCTGTACAGTGAATATGAAGCTGCAGCCAAAACATGGTTAGTTTAGCTTAGCATGAAAACTGGAAGCATGGATAGAAAGCAAACCTGGCTCTGTCCAAATGTAACAAAATCCTCCTACCAGCACACCTCTAAAGCTCACAATTAACATGTTATATCTTGTTTGATCTGCACAAAAACCAAAAGGGTAAAGCTGGTAAGTTGAGGTTTTGCAGTGGGTTATGAGCCTGGACAGGCATGTTCACTTCTTGGAGTTTCCTCTAGAAGTTGCAGCTCCCAGCCAAGAAATAGTCTTGGCTTGAATCAACAACCACAACTCGTCTATTTTACTCCTCAGTTTTTGTACAAGTCTTTATACTAAGCCAAGTTAAACCTTCTTCTTGCTGTAGCATGATATCTAGCAGATATAACAGTGATGTTGATCTCATCTAATTCTTGGCAAGAACGCAAATGAGCTAATTTCCCATAATGATAAACTACTACTTTAAGTGAAATGAAAAACAAAAAAAC
>NW_019476711.1:0-1262 GCF_002814215.2 Seriola lalandi dorsalis | reverse complement strand
CAGTTAATCAATTAATCTTTTAGTCTATAACATGTCAGAATACAGTAATAAAGAATTACTAAACTCCGAGGTAACATCTTATAACATCACCTCCTCACATTGGAGAAGTTGTGACCAGAGTGATTTGAATTTTTGCTTTAAATGATCAATCAATTATCAATTATAATTATAATTCATTTTATGTTGATTGATTGATAATTTAAGTGTTTCTTTGTAACTGTTTCAGTATTTCTAATTAAACACAATATTCTTTACGTCCTTGGAGCTCTGTCGGGTCATGATTACATTAAACACACTTTGCACTCATCAACACCAAACATGTCATTTCACATTTTCACATCTCAAAGTACTAAGTCAAACATCTCCAGGATGAGCAGCTAAAAAGAAATGTTTAGATTTTAAATAGCATTTGCCTCTGACTCAGTGCTCCTGGATATCCCACAGCCTGTACACATTTCATGTACAGGCAACATTAGAGCTGAAGTGTCCTCTGTAAAGCTCAGGCTTGCATGTGTTTGACTGGACAGATAAAACTTGAACACTCTCTGTTAGGTCAGTGCTGCTGATGTTGCCTTGGTCATAGTGCAATGACCCAACCCCCACCACCAACACACATATCATTTGATTGATGACTTGTCTGGCTGAGTCTGAATATCAGAGAATCACATTGATGAAATAGTGTTTGATTGGCTCATTTCCTGAAAAGTATAAAACTATCAACTTGATACTGACTGACCTCCCGGTCACTCAGGTCGGTCTTGTTGCCCAGGACAATAAAAGGGAAGTCAGATGGGTCCTGGGGTTCACCCTGGACCAGGAACTCCTTCCTCCACAAATCCAAGGCGGAGAAACTGGCCTTGGATGTGACATCAAACACCAGCATGCAGCAGTGGGCTCCTCTGTACAGAGGTGTACCCAGAGACTGGAACCTCTCAGTACCTGCTGTGTCCCAGATCTGACACACACACACACACACACACACACACACACACACACACACAAGAATGTGAACGTGCATCAGTGGTCGGTGGTGTTTCACTGGGACTGCACAGGTAGACAGAGGAGTTACCTGCAGGGTGACAGTGTCCCCGTCTATGTTGACGGTCTTGGAGAGGAAGTCGGTCCCTACAGTGGCTCGGTACATGTTGGTGAAGCGGTGATTCACATATCTGTTCATGTAGGAGGATTTTCCCACCCTGAGTAAACACACACACACACACATACACACACACACACACACACACACACACACACACACACAC
>NW_019476710.1:0-1262 GCF_002814215.2 Seriola lalandi dorsalis | reverse complement strand
AATCTGACATCTAATATTTTAATTGCAGATGATACTATAATGTTGTCCAATCACAGAAACATTGAAGTAAATCCTATGTTTTGTGGCTCTACCTCGAAGCCCAACAAGAGGGAACAGTGACTTTGTCTGGGACTATTTTCAGCAGTGGATTAATCTTCATTTGGTGTTGTAGTGAGTTTATTGTTTTTAATCTGAGGCTTAGAGGAATCAGAAACATGAGGCTGTGATGGACACACAGTATTTGTTAGTGGAGACACTTGTGTTGGTTTGAGTCTGAAAAATATAATATATCATCAGCATGAGATTTAAAGTCAGAGTGTAAAGGACAAGCTGTTACTGATTAAAGCAGCTGAAGTTTTACTGATAAAACTAATCACTGAGCAAATATGTGTTTGGTCTCTAATGTTATTTACAGCTACTTTCTGACAAAGTCCAAAGGTTAAATCACATCTGTTTGACCGATTAATTAAACTAAATTCCATTCAAGAGGTCGAAATCTCAAAATTATAGCAGATTAAACGAAAATATTAAAATTATCTGCATGGATACAGAACCACTGGGGTGAAATGAGGAAATGCTAGATGGTTTTTCTGTAATTTTGCAGAACGGACTGAAGAAAAGAAAATGTTTTGTTTGTTTATTTGTGGGTTTTTCTTGTTTTTTCATGCCTCTAGACCACCAGCAGTCGAGGTCGGAGGCATTCTGTTTTCAGGTTGTGTCTTAGGAAAACCTCGAAGGAATTTATTCAAATTTGGTCCAAACATTCACTTGGACATTAATTATGACGAACAGGATAAAATATCCAAAAGGTCAAAGGTCAACTTCGCTGTGACATCATAATAATCTGTAAAAACACTTCTGGACATTATTGAACACTGTAGCTGTGTCCCAATTCAGGGGTCTCATCCTTCAGAGGCTGCATCTGAAGACAGACTGCGTCACAGCGGCGCAACTAGACTTTCTTATTTCAAAAGCTCCTTCAGTAGCGTCCTTCTTTCTGGAAAACGAAGGCTTCTACAGGTGGATCCTTCGTGGTCCAACCTATCCCATGATTCATTGCGCGCTGGTAATAACAATAATATGTTAGCAAACAATACTGACAGGACCACACCTTTGTAGACCACGTCCTCTGAGGGATGTGGCCCCTGAATTGGGACATAGCCTGTAACTCAGGAAGGAGAGATTGTGACCATATTTCCTGTAACTGGACTGGTTGTCCGAGGCATAGAGCCACTAGGCGGGAAATATACTTGATATATATA
>NW_019476709.1:0-1262 GCF_002814215.2 Seriola lalandi dorsalis | reverse complement strand
TGTGAACAGAAAGTAGCTTGCAATGAAGCAAAACCAGATGTCTGAATAATTGGTGGAGCAAGATGAAGCAGAGAGAAGAGCAGACAGCAGAGAAATAAAGTACTTGAAGGAGGAATATTCAGGAGTATTTAGCAGAAAGTCTTTTTTCTTCATTCAAAGGATGGTGTGTTGCAATGGCGAGGCAGAGAAGGAGAAGGAGGTAACTGCGATTGCACTGCTGACGACCGTCCCAGACATCTGGCGTGTGATAAGAGGTCCCTCTGTAGGTTAGCACCCAGCATTTTACCGAGACCAGCACTTAGTCTGGAAAGGTACCCAGTCGCTTAACATTCCAGCATCTCCAGCTAAGACTGCTCACCACCACAGATGGGGGAATAGCTCTGGTATTTCTGAGATTGTTTTAACCAGATTCACCAATGCTGCGTTAGAAAACGCTCCTTCTGAACCAGTCCATTAGTAACAGCTCACTTCTCATTCATCTTCAAATCACAAAACAAAAAGCACCAGAAAGAAGCAGAATTTCACAGGAAAATGTAAAATAAAGCTGTCTTCTCAAGTTGTGTACGAGAGGCATAGAAATCGCATGCACTCTCCCGTTTTAACATGACGTTTTTTTGTCTTGCAGTTTTGTATTGCTGTTTTGATCCTCTAAACCTGCATGTCAGTGCCGATACACACACTCATTCACACTCTGCTACACCTGTGCTGTAATCTCACTTTTTCCAAGTGTGAAGGATTATAGGCAGACATTTCATTTCTTAGACTATGACACAAATGGTAGTTACCTCTCTCTCTGTCTGTTGCTGCCTTCACATCCTCTTCTGCTCGGGTAGCATCTTTAAAACTTTTGCTGCTGGAACTTGTCACTAAACTTTGTGTCAGTCGCATCTGACAGGGTGCTTTTATTGGGGGCTTCTAAAGGCAGAAGCAAATGGACGGGCAATTACGTTTATGGGCAGTTTGAGGTGACATCCCTGCATATTGGATGGTCTTTTAAATAGGAGTCATCAGCCACAATGGTTCTCCCAGAGATGAAAACAAAAACAAGGGGGCTATTTCAACCGCCAACATAATGCCAATCCGCAACCCCACCCGTCTTCCTCTGTCTGCCAGAATGACTACGTGATTGGCCGCCCTACAACTCTATATATGAAGACAGGATGGATCTAGAACTGTTTTCTCAGCTCAACACAGGCATTTCAGAGCTGTGATGTCATTTTGACCCTGACTAGGTTTATATTTACCCATCATGCCTTTGCACT
>NW_019476708.1:0-1262 GCF_002814215.2 Seriola lalandi dorsalis | reverse complement strand
GTGAATGGTGTAATTATATTGTGTGTTGGTTTAATGTTGGACGTCCTTCATAGAGAATCTGGAACAAAAAGATTGGTTAATAAGTCTGAAGGAGATCTCGGGTTTAAAGACGCCGGACGAGTAAAGTAGCTCGTTTCATTTGATCACGTTCTACGACACAACACAACGTGATTGGAAATAGGAAACATCAAACTCCGCTCCAGTTTGTTTTTCCAAAATGAGTTGCAAAAAAATACAGTGCTGCAAAGTGCTGTTTCCTTTTTTCCTTCAAGCAACAATACTGTAACATGCTGTTATAAGCAAGTTCACCCAGAAGAGAGAAAATAAAGAAAGTGATAACATGACAAGAAATAACATGAGAATAGATCAGGTGACGTGACGTCATCCAGAGAGCGACTCACAGCTTATTAATGCTATAGATTTAGATGACTTGTATATATTCGGGTTGTTGACGGCTGTTGAGACGGAGAGGGAACCGTAAACATAATACAGTAATATACGGCGTTTAAAGATAACGAATCTTGTGACACCCCTGAAGTGGACTGTACCATCTCTAACGTCTCGTCTACCTGCCTCACTCCGTCACTGGCTCCATCCTCAACACACGAGCTGCGAACATACACTGTATGTTACATAACACGCCTGCTGTCCTCTGACATGCAGGCTGCACAGTGGGTTTAAGAGCGGATGTGACTTTCAGGTTATGTGGGAAAATAACAAGCTGTACAGTGTGTGTCTGTGGGAGAGTCATGTGATCTACTTGCAGTTGTAATTGGAGTCAGGTTAATTTTAATCTCAGGGAATGTTTCTTTTAACAAAACAGATGCTTCACGGCGTCAGGAAGAAACCTGGACCTTTTTAACTCTCAGGGAACTTGTTCTTGTTGAGAATCAGCTGAAATTACCACCAGCATCTTTGGCTTTAGTGCCAGTGATACTTGGGACAGTGAGACCTCTTGACTCTTGACGACAGGTTAGTCTGTACTGACATATAGTGACTGTGTTTGTCTTGGACTGATGAATGGCAAACACACACACACACACACAGACTAATGAGCTCCCAGCCAAAAATCTGCAGTCACCACTTCCCTGGCATGTAACGTTACATAAGGAGGTCACTGATCCAGGTGCAGCATGTGCTGGTTCCCAGCGGTGGTTGGTCTGCGGTTGGTATCTGTGTCACGGTGTCTGATCGTTGTGGGGAGGAGAGGTGAGCCACGCTGCTGAAGTGTCCATGAGCAAGACACCGGGTCTCTATCCCAG
>NW_019476707.1:0-1263 GCF_002814215.2 Seriola lalandi dorsalis | reverse complement strand
AGGTCATTAGGTAGACGCAGTGAGAAAGAGAGAGAGAGAGATCTGATCAAACATTCAGGTGGTGTGGCCTTGTAAAAAAATCCCTGCCAATGAAGAATGCACTCAGCCTGGAATTTATTCATAGATGTATTTATAATGCATGCCTGCAGAATGAATGACTTCCCATGAATCTGGGCATAGCATGTGTGTGCACATGTGTGTAACCTATGCATATCTCTGCAAAACTGTGTGTTGATTGTGTATATGATTTCTTCCCATGTGCAGCCTGTCTGGAAGACAGCAAGTGCTGACTGATGAGAGAACGTTTGTTTTAACGAGCCTCCAGAGTGGATTCACCTTGAGAGAGATTTGGTTTCTCACATTACACTGCTTCTACTGCTGTCTGAAAGTATCTGAAGCATACAGCATCAGTCCACAGCTTGTGTGTGTGAGTGTCTGTGTGTGTTTGTTTTGCTTGTGTATGTTTGTGCAGAATGAATGATTTTTTTGTTCTGATGTGTCTGGGATTTTGTGTGTGTGTCTAGGTGGGTGCTGTTTGTACATGTGTATGTGAAAGTGAAGTGAATGTAAGGGTGTGTATGTGTGTCACAAATGTTTTGATTGTGGACTATTAAATACCATTGATCTCATTATCTGTTGTATTTGTTGTCTTTGCTGTTGACACATTTTCATTCATATCCTACATATATGAATTTATCTTTAAATTGATTAACCAATTAGATAATTAATTGAATTATTGCTCCAGTGTATGGTTGCTTAGCAGTAGTCATAGTCGTTGGATATATTCATTAAATATAAATATATAAATGTAAAAATAATCACTCCATTTAAGTGATAGTGTCAGTTTTAGTTAATGTTTGATCATTTATATTCGCTATCACCTGGAGCCTAGAAATTTCCAGAAGTTATTCAGACGTATCAAGGCTGGTCTCAGCATTGAGAAATACAGAGGACACAAACACTCAATATCTAAAAAAGTTAGATTTAACTAAAAGTAGTGAAATTTAAATATCTTATGTTTTAAAATTGTGGAATCAGCTTACAAAATACCCACTTTGGCTGGGCTCCACACGCTGTCCTTTTTTCATTTAAAACTTTTAACACATACTTGAAATCTGACAAAATCTTAGCATGAAATCTGGCACACTTTATCCAAATTAGGAAAGTTGCCTAACAAGAATGCCAAACAATGGACAAACTTTCCATTGCCGCCGGTGCCTGTAAGGATTCCATGGGCTTGAGTAGTAAACGATTTATGCTCAA
>NW_019476706.1:0-1263 GCF_002814215.2 Seriola lalandi dorsalis | reverse complement strand
TTCCCTGTCACTCTTCTTCTCTTCACCCTCCTCTTCTTCTTTCAGCTCATCCACCTCCACATCTCTGTTTACCCTGTCACGCTGTTGCTGCCTCTCTGTTCTCACCCTCTTCATTTTCCACACTCTCATCATCTTGTTCCTGCCAATCCTCCTTTCCACCCCTCTCTTCCTCCTGTCGTCTTCTTCTTGTCTTTTCTTCAGCATAGTTCTCCTCCCACTTCTCCCTCCTACTCCTCGGCAGTACTTTTATTCTCTTTCCTACCATCCAAATCTTGTCTCCTATTCACTTCTTCAGTTTTTCCCTCACCTTTTCTCTCTTTTATCCTTTTGCTTTTCAGCCATCATCCATTTTTTCTGCACCCTTTGCCTTCCACAGCTTCCTTCCTTCATTTTGTCTAAGCCTACATTATCCACAGTGTGTGTGTGTGTGTGTGTGTTGAGGCGTGTGTGTGTGTTGGCTCGTATTGCTTCAGATCAGCTGGCACAAGGTCACAGTCAGGGACGTGGATGAGGCCAACCATCCTGACACGGTCATGTAAACACTGTGCTGCTGTGTGTTTGTGCTGCAGTCAGAGAAGAGTCTACAGGTAGAGTTGAACGTCCGGGTTGACTGGAGTTACTAAGTCACTGTAGGCTGCTGTAGACCTTCATTTGGTTCTTGTGTACTGTGCGTGTGTTCTTGAGCAGCTAGTAATGAATCAAACCTCCAGGGTTTGTGGTCTGAGGAGGATTTGCTTTGTTTTTGAAGATAGAAGAAGAAGAAGTGGATTGATGTATGTAATGTTACTATCAATGCCAACAGGAGACCGTACATAGTAACAGGAAATGGTACCTTACGTGCGTCAACACTGAATACTGGTGCCAGTTTTAGTGAAAACATCACAAATAGTGATAGATTATACTTCACTTGTGATTTTATTGCTGCATCACTGACCAGACTCCTGTCGCTTTCAACTGCTACCACCTCTTTATGTTTATGGCCTCATGCCAGCAACAGTCAGGGCTGGAGGGATTATATTTCTGGGTCGCCCGTCCATCTCATTCTTGTGAATGTGAACTTCTTCAAATTTGGCATAAACATTCACCTGGACTCCTGGACCGATTAGATTTTGGTGGTCAAAGGTCATAACTCAAGAATTCATACACCCATTATGACACAATTTAGCACAAATGTCTAATAGGATGAAATGATGAAGTGATGACATTTTATATCCAAAAGGTCAAAGGTCAACTTCACTGTGACATCATAATGTTCTGCAAAAA
>NW_019476705.1:0-1263 GCF_002814215.2 Seriola lalandi dorsalis | reverse complement strand
CTTTGTAACTTTTGTTTTGATAATTGCCGGATAAATAAAGATTGACTTACTTACTTACTAATTTAGATAGAATTTTAGTAGCAGTTAAAGGTCTAAAAGTGTGTCACTATTGTGTCAGTTGAGAAGTTGCATCTCTGTCACGTTCAAGTCCAAGTCCTAGTCACAGAGATGAACCTGTGCTCACCTCAGAGACATTGAACTGCAGAATCCCTCGAGGGTCATCGTTCTCCTGGATGGTGACCTCTGCTACTTCCATACCGAGCCTCTTCACACTTGGCTGCCCTGCTCCAACTGACCCACTAACTAGCTCCACACGGGTGATATTTACGAGGAAACTCTCTGCCATCTCTGGAATGTCATCCTTAGAAAACACATACGGACATAGACATTAAATAGTGCGTACGAACAAATGTTTTCTGTCCATCTTACAAACACTTTCAAGATGTGTCTCTAGATAAATTTGGCGCTTAAAACTGTGGTTAAATGTGCAAACAGCAGTTTTGAAGTAAGCCAGAGGTATGCAACGTTACAAGATTTATACAATCACGTTAAGGTCATCACAAGCCAACAAATTTATCTGAGAGGCTGAGAAAGAATGACGAAGGAAGGGTAAGACATGGGATAGTTTTTGGAAGGTTAATGGTTATTTCTGTTTGAATGGACCAGGAGGAGAAAGGAAGGAAAGAAATAGATTTATCCCTTTGTCGATGGATTACACAAGCCATTTAAAGGTTAGTCTTCTGACGGCTGGTTAGCATGTTTTAACTTAATGACAAGAAACGCATGTCATCTTCATAACCAGTCTGAATGGACATGAGTGTGGGTTGTGCAAGATGCATGACAGGAAGAGTAAAGCTGTGGCTGAGATTATCCAAAAAAAACACTAATATTGCCTATCTCAGAGGGGAGTTTGATATATCGATGCATTTCAAGTTTGTTTGGTCTAAAATAGCTAAAAATCAATTATATTCCAAACATATATCTTTTTTCTCCAGTGATTTTAATAAGCTTCTCCATTAACCATCAGTCCACCCTTACCGGTAGGATTGTGACAGTGACGAGGGCCACAGTAGCACCATTAATCATGATGATGGTGTCGTCTTTGGCAGTATAGTCCTTTCCTGCAGTGGCTTGGTTGGATGGGGGCTGATACAGAGCTGGCCTGGTCTCGTAATGGATTGCCACCTCACCTGAAGAGCCCTGCTCCCTTACTATGGAGAGAGTCACATTGACTGGAGTCCCTATGGGTTGGGAGAAACAGGA
>NW_019476704.1:0-1263 GCF_002814215.2 Seriola lalandi dorsalis | reverse complement strand
TTTTTAGATTTCCAACAAAGAGGAAACCAGAGCTACTGATCATATTTTGTTGAGCATATTCTACGTGTCATATTTTTCATTTGTTTTCTTGGATATTGACTGAAATTTTTCCTGTTTTTCTTAATGTATCTTTTTTCTTTGTTTCCATACATGTCTTTTTTTTCTCCAGTTCAAGATCAGCAAAAGATGAAGATCAGGAGAGGGAGGACAGGGATGAGAGAGAGAGAGAGAGAGAGAAAGGACAAAAAACAGAAAGTGTTGAAGATCAAGTAAGCCTCAGAAACCAACCACTGGATACACAAAACAAAGACAATAAAAAAGCAGCCAACAATGCGGATGATAAAACCGCCTCTTACAATCATCACCGGCATCATTGATTGTCCCTGGCCTTTGAACAAGACATTTTTTCAGGCACTGCTTTGTCTCATACCCTTGGAATCTGGGTTGTAAGATGTACAATCTCTACATCTTACTCAATCATCACCATGTAAAATGATTCAGTATAGACCTGCTACTGATGTACTGATATTCCTGTCACAGTGGACATCTGTCTGTCGATGTACAGCTGGTAATTGGTCTTATTCTTTCAAATAAACGCTTTTACATTAGTTAACATCTCCATTCTACTTAGTTGTGTGTGTGTGTGTGTGTGTGTGTGTGTGTTTTGTGTGTGTGTGTGTGTGTGTTTTATCACCAGAACACTATTGAAAATCAATGTGTACCCCTGCAATAATAAAGTTCATTCACTGGCATTATCTCTGAAAAATCAATCACCATTGATCTACTTTACAACATTGTCTCCAGGCACACAAAATATTCATGCTTGTTTTTAGGTTTAGCATCTGACCAGCTGACTTTATACAGCCAACTTAGCACTGTGGGAAATGCCATAGCAGCACAAGACAGTTCTCTATACCTGCCTTAAAATGCAGAACTAGATTTCTCAAGTCAAAATCTGTCAGCGGTCCCAGTGGAATAATTGGGCAACCTACAGGCAAGAATGTGATTTCCAATGTCTGAAAAATGTCTGGTCATCACCGAACCCGAGTGGAAAGACAAAAAGGAGAATGAATGTGGTAAAATGAGACAATGATCAGACAAGTGTGGTAATCAAAACTAAGACAGCATGCCCTTGACTGGCCTAAGAGCATTTATTATTTCTCAACACCATTATCTCCTACGCAGGGTGCTTTAGACAATTCAAACATGATCATGTTTCTGAGCAGGGAACCATCAAGCAGAGTGTTCCTGTTAGTCTGCCTC
>NW_019476703.1:0-1263 GCF_002814215.2 Seriola lalandi dorsalis | reverse complement strand
GGGGGGGGGGGCACAACCACAAATGAACCCATCAATTCATATAATGTCTATGAGATGATTGTAAAGACAAGGTATAGTGTGAATAGCTCGAGATAGATGTGCAGTTAAAGGCAGGGTTTAACAAGAGGAATCATTTTCTCAGATCTTCCAACAACATCCCGGTTTCTGGATATTTTTTATTTTATTATTATTATTTAAAAGAATATTTGCAAAGTTGCAACTCATAAAACCACTATCATATCACATAATTTATTTAAGCCCATAATTCTTTTGGCTTTTGCAGTTATACGCCTCATAATGATGCATTGGTTAACACGGCCTGAATGTTTGAACCACATAAAAATGGTAATAGATTAAACCAGGGGAGTGTGTAGAACTGTGTGTGTGTGTGTGTGTGTGTGTGTGTGTGTGAGCAGAGCTATCACTAAAGAAGTATTACTGCAGCTTACACAGGCCTTAGAATACAGAAGCGAGCATCAGAATGCAGTGTATCTTCCCTGCATACACATGCACAAAGCAACAGAAGAGGGACAAACGCAGCAGGGGGTTGGAGGGAAACACACTAAGTAATGTATTGTGCTTGGAGGGAGGTGACAGGGGTCTGATGGTACAGAGGAAGCGTGTAAATGGGCCTCTATTAAGGGAGAGGAAGGCTGAATGATTGTTTATGGCCACAGATCTGCCCAGAGAAAACATCTTTGCACCTAAAATTAGTTATTTACTTTTTCTGTCTCCTACTACATCTAATTCACATGCAATATAAATCACACACACACACACATCTGCCTCAACCTGTAAATCTGTCAGTGAGAACGACACTGTGGTCCTGTCTTTATTTGCCGGATTGTTTGCAATATGGTTGTTATGCGCTGTGACATAGATCATCGTCAGTGCTCTCTCTTCCTGTACTGTATATCCTTTTATTTTTGCTCCATAATGACCTAATTACAAAGACAGTCTCTTCTATTCTGGTGTATTATAGTCTGTTCTAGTCTAATGTGTGGTATAGCTGTAAGGTAAAGGCTGACCATCTCCTACTGAAGCAGTGACAGGCAGAAGTTGACTGAAATGCAATTAAACTTTTCCAGGCGCAGACACACACTCCTCCACTCGCCTACACTGCACCCCATTCTACAGACATTTGCAATAAAATGAGCATCTTGCTCAGCATCTGTGCGGGAGTAAGTTTACACTGCATCCTGATATACCCTTCACCGTCACATCCTGTCTTTTTTTTTTTTTTTTTTTTTTTTTTTTTTTTTT
>NW_019476702.1:0-1263 GCF_002814215.2 Seriola lalandi dorsalis | reverse complement strand
AAATCTTTATTGACAAAAAATTTGCAACATTAAACAATGACAGTAACAAAAACCAAACATTATTGATTCACATTTTGTCCATCATTCATACAGTCGGGTTGATGGGTTCATCTGCAGCTCGTTTCTGCTATTGCTGCTTTGTTGTCCTGTAGCCTGAACATGTTTTTCCATTAAGAAGAGATTCTTTAAATGATTATTAGACACTGGTCATTGTCATTGGTGCTACCTCCCTCCAGGTCCTAATAGATTTCTTTAGGCGTAACAGTATTTTAAACAAATATTGTCACTTCCCATTACATCATCTTCAGAGAGATAAAGTACAATACCATTCATAGGGATCTTATAACGGGGTATTTTTTGCAGTCCTTCCCCAAAACACAATTATTTTATGGTATTTCCAAAAACCCACGAATCAATTGATCAAATTATTCAAATACAAGAATCAAAGTTTCTGATGTCTGAAGCATGTTGGTGTTCAAGACTAAATGCTAACATGCTCACAATAACATGCTGATGTTTCGCAGGTTCAATGTTAACCACTAAATTCACAGTACAACCGAGGCTCATTTGTAGATATTTGATCATAAAGCAAAGCTTTGAACAAATTAAAACATTGACCTGATTGTGGCATTGGATAAAAGGTCAATGGATCAATATAGTTATTACAGTTCATCCTGATGGGAACATGAACGTTTGAACCAAGTGTCATCACAGTGTATTGAACACCAAAGCGGTGGCCTTGAAATTTCAGATATTTGTTGTGTTATGTTTACACTGACACTACTACTTTTTCATTGCATCAGTTCATTCAAGAAATATTTTTGTTTCCCCATCCAGAAACATTCTAGATTCAGCCTAGAACAGGAAATAGTTTTGTGGGTCATTGAACAAAATGTGACCAAATAACATGAGCTTGTAAAGATGACATCACTGGTCAGTCTGGCAGACATTAAGAAGTTAAACATGTGCACTTCAGACAAACTTTGGAAGACAGTATTAAGACCGCAGGATTAGGAATATCTCTGCCCTCTGAGCTCACCAGAAATTTAGGTCTCCTGGTAACAATAATGGTTTTTTAAAATGTCTCAAAAGAATATTAAAAAAGAGCTTTACATCATCACCATGAACACAGTTTGGTAGTAAACAGAACCAGTCGACATGATTTATTGTTGTCGCTGTTGATCATATGAAAGCAGTTAAAATCATCATCGCATGCTGATGCTGTTCAGCAACAATAAATCAATGAAGACGGGATAATCTCAG
>NW_019476701.1:0-1263 GCF_002814215.2 Seriola lalandi dorsalis | reverse complement strand
GGCACATCACAGACACTCAGATTTATGACTTATTCATACCCCGGCGATCGAGACGCTGTGGGTGAGAGGTCTCTGCCTCCCAGTTGCTTTTGATAGATGTGTATCTTCAAACTGTCAGATCTTTGTTTCTGCAGCTCTCCATGTGCCTGTGGAGTCACTGTCATAGATATGTATCATCACCGAAACTGACAGATCATGGAGTCATATGCTTCTTTCATGACTCCTCTGTGACGTCGATTTCGACTGATGATACAGCAGATATGCTACAAGATGAAAGCTGCTCAGCAGTAATGTGGTTCTGCATCTAATCTGGACCTGCTCATTCCCACACTGCTCTCCTGTCCTGACAGAAACCAAACTTGCCACATGGGATTATACGCATGTAATGAGGGCCTGAAGCCAACTTACACACAGTTTTCCAATCCTTCATCCGGCGAGCCAACATGAACATTCTCCCTGCTGCTATGAGACAAACTTTCTCTCGTTGGAATTTACAAAAAATACAGCGCATGAGCCAACAGCCAGCCATGTGGACTACGACTTTGGCTGTGAAAACCTGTTGGCCAAGTAGCCTGTATGGTCAATAAAATTTCTGCTAATGAAGCGTAACATCAGTTTGAGTCAGAGCCTTTTCAAAGCCCCAGACAAAGCGGTGGATACGAGGCAGACAGTATGTGGGTCAGTCAGTCGGCCGTTAGTTAGAGGAGGCCGCTGAGTAGTAAATCTAGAGTAATTGGTCTGAGATATCAGCAGAGGCGCTGGTAGCATGCCAAGGTGCTGAGGTAATGAGTGCTGGCCACTGTAGTCTGTTTGGGAGGGTGACAGTGAGTGAGGACTGAAGGTGGGTGGTTGAGAGATCTAAAAGCACAGTTGACCCAGATTGTTCTATGAAGGGGAGGTTAGCTGTCAGCTAACAGTTTGCAAAAAACAATTCCATTCATGGACATGAATTAAAAATTGTGAGAGGTGATGCAGAATGCTTTAGTTTCTTTATGATGGGTGTGAGCTGGTCCCAGTTTAGAAAAGGGTATTTAAGCTGGTGGATCACCCACCCAGATCACATGATCACCTCCCCCTTCCAGCTGATATGGGCTGCAAAGGACTCCATTAGCTCATTTTTCTTAACTCACAGATCCTGAACCAGAAACCTCAAACCAAGGCAATCTGTTCCCTAAGCTGCTGCGCCTGGTCTGGTCTGGTCTGGTCTGGTCACGCATCTGGACCAGCAAGGAGGAAGACCCTCAAACCAAAACCACATAAGAG
>NW_019476700.1:0-1264 GCF_002814215.2 Seriola lalandi dorsalis | reverse complement strand
CTCTCTCTCTCTCTCTCTCTCTCTCTCTCTCTCTATCTCTCTCTCTCCCTCCCCTCAGTTCCTTCCTCTGGTTTCCATCCTCATATCTGAGCGTTATCTGCCCATTATCCACCAGCTCAAATGTCACAGTTACCTGAATCATTGTCACACATCATATTATCATATTCATCCACAGAACAAATGTATCGACAGTCATCAGTAAAGATTAAGTAAATATTTCCATGTGTGACCTTGTATGTATGACAGCTTGCTCAGCTCTTCCATTGATCTGTAATGTTTCTTTTCTGTTTTTCTGGTGTCTGAACTGAGGCATTATAAAGCCTTCATAATCCAATGATTACTAGCTTTTATTCACATTTTTAATTTATATTGTCCTTTCAACATTCTCTCTCTTTTACCAACACAAACGGCAATTTAGAGGGGATAACACTTATCCCACCACTCACTATCACTATCACAAGTCTGCTCCAAAGACACCACGTCGTCATTAAGTGCAATCGTTTTTACATTCATCTAAAGGCTATTATTATGTTGCTTGTTTTCTTTTATTAGAATAGAAAATGAAATAAAACCCAGTGCATGTAAAACCAGCTCACAGTGGGACACCAAAATTCCTTTGTTCAGCAATAACCACCAAAGATGCTAACTTCAGCCAAGTATCACTAATTTTCATTTAAATTTCAGTCTAATTTTCATTCATATCACAAAGCCTGCTGCGCAGTTCACAGCTGCTCTCACTCAGAGTATCAACAGTATAATGTATAGTATTTGAATGCTGAGCCCAGAGGCGCTCTATTAAACAAACCTGCTGGCAGATGTGTTGATAGGGCATTGGACTTTGTAATTGATAAAAAAATCCTCTAATTGAGAGGGGGATTGAGAGAATTTGAAAAGTATAAACACTGTGATTTATAAAACGCATGTGTGTTAGATGTATCAGTTTTCATTTAACCCTTTCATGCATGAATTATGATATCCTCAGTCTGGATTTTTTTCTCAAGTGTTTTTATTCTTCTTTAGGCATGAAAAAACAAAATATAACTTAATTTTTTCAAAACACACTTTTTTCACAGAGATTTTCACATGTCCACTCAGGTGGCCTGCATGCGTTTGAGTTTTCAACAGTGTTATTATCCATAACATCAAACCAGTGAATAAAATGATATATTATGTAAAAAAACATAAAATAATATATATGTTTAATGCCTGTTCACATGTTTTAACATATTGTAATTTTAATTGCATTAAATTTAACCTTTTTTTT
>NW_019476699.1:0-1264 GCF_002814215.2 Seriola lalandi dorsalis | reverse complement strand
CACACACACACACACACACACACACACACACACACACACACACACACAGTGACTGTGCACAATCAGCCAAGCTTTCCTAACTCACAAATGCACAAATCATGATGTTGACAAGATTTCACAGTGTCCACTTCCCAGGAGTCTTGGAGAAACTGAGCCGTTTTGAAGAATCCCTGAGCAGCAGTTCAGTAAACAGTGACAATTGCACCCCTGTGTGGAGATTTGTGTACACAGCAGAATCTGATGTTGCATATTTAATGGCTTTAAAAACTGAATAATAGAGTGGATTTCATTTTAAAAGAAAGCTAGTGATTGGCTAAAATGCAAAAATAACAATTTACACACATTGTATACACTGAAGAAAATCGCACTTGCACTGTCAGAGATGAATCAGTTGACTCTGAGGCAGGCCGAGCTGTGTGTATTACATCGGAGATTCACTAGATGATGCTGTTACTCTTTTCTGTGAGGCTCATCCACCTCCAAGAACTACAAGCGAACGGCTCTGGTGATGATGATGATGATGATGATGATGATGATGATGATGATGATGATAATGAAATTCTCTTTATTTGTTTCTTTCTCATGTGAGACTCTGACAGAATAACAGCTGCAACAACATATGTGTAAAATATATGTGTAAAAGTGTATTTCCAAGTGATGAAATGTACAACCCAGAGCATCTGATCAAACAGTGCTTTTTGTTTTAATTTTATCACGTCCTCCTGTTGCTTTTTACTTTTCATTTCATCTTCATTAGGAAGCATGCTTTGTTTTATCGGAGACTCTCTAATACAGAACATAATTTCATATCGTACTGTTTAAGTTGAAGCCTTGTCAGCCAGAGGCAGTTAAACAACTGAAGGTATTTTCTTTGTTTTCTTTCATTATATCAGAGGTTACCAAGTCTTGTTCAGAAAATGTCACAACAAATTAATTTGAGCAAAGCACTTTGGTTCAACCAGAGGCATTTTAATTGAGTTGAGAATATAAATCAATTTACTGAAGAAGACTGATCTAATTGAAAAGAAATGTCTATTAAAAGATTAGTGAGGTTTATTGTCTCCAGTCTTTGTCATCAACCAATCCAACTAATGTTTTAATTTCCTTAATGTTATCATTTCTGATGTAATTGGTGCTTGGGCGACTAACAGGTTTTCCAATTAAATGTTTGGTTTTGGGCACTGACAATGTCATCTCACACAGTGACAAGAAACAGTGTACTTTTATAAAAGTGGTCCATGCTATTGTGCATGCTGCACTCATA
>NW_019476698.1:0-1264 GCF_002814215.2 Seriola lalandi dorsalis | reverse complement strand
GTATCTCTGATTCTGGAGCTGCAGGATCCAGATCTACAACACTCATTATCATTATTATATATTAGCTGTTCCTGGTTGTTGTCGCTCTCTCTCCCCCACCCCCACTTTCTCCTCTCAACCCAACCGGTCGAGGCAGACCACCTCCCACCCTGAGTCTGGTTCTGCTGGAGGTTTCTTCCTGTCACCAAGTGCTGCTCTTTATGAGAGCTGTTGGGTTTCTCTCTATAATATTGTAAGGTCTTGACCTTACTTTGTAAAGTGCCTTGAAATAGTGTTTGTTATACAAATAAAATGAATTGAATTGCAACATATTAATAATAGATTCAATTTCTAAATAACCTGACAAATCTTTGGCATTTCTGCCCTGCAATTTCATGTATATTATTTACTGACATATATACAGATTTTGTAGTGTCTGCAATAAGATAAAACTGGCTGATATGTTGGCCCAACTAATTAATCATTCTATCAACTATTGAACACTGACTACTTCTTCTGTCCGACACGTGCTACAGTCGTTGAACGACACGTGTCAAATGACATAATGCTACATGACGATTCAGTTTTGCTGTGCTTTGCCAACGTTGCCATTATCCATTAAGTTTTAGCCAAATTATGTTTAAAAATGCCACTGTCAACGAGAGTGAACCCCAAATGAAAGAATGCATATGTAGGTGTCAGGAAAAAAAATATGATCAAAACTATAAATGCTCAAATGGGGGCATTGAATTGGGTTGATTACCATGTATACACAATACATCCTTAAAACTGCGCTCAACAGTTCATGTGTTGCTCGACAGAGGTTGGGCTACATGAAAATCTATTCATCCAATACTCTGGTCTTGTATCCTCGATGGGAATTATGTGAATTCAGAAATAAAGTGGTGGAGGTGGAGCTGCTTTGAGTGTAGCTGAATTAAACCCTCCCCTTGTGGATTTACTGAAATACCCCTCAAAGAAACAGTGTTTGTCATTTATAGCTCGAGGCACAGAGTAATGCTGTATAAAGTTGCATTGTAATGACATATAGAAACAGTGATTACAGCCTAATTCAATTGCTCCCTAATCTCATTTCCATAATGGCCTTTATTTGGAACCTCAATTTATTGTTTTCCCAGAAATCATTATACAATTTAGCCCTTAAATCCATTTTGAATATGCGTGCCCACTGTAACAGGCAGGAATAAGCAAAGACACAAATATCACAAATAAGGGAAGACGCAAACACACAGAACAGTATCAGAACGTGTGAACATACAGAGAG
>NW_019476697.1:0-1264 GCF_002814215.2 Seriola lalandi dorsalis | reverse complement strand
TTAAAAGACAGAAAAGAGGAAAACATCCAAGGTGAGTCCCGATTCTGATGACGTCACTGTATACTTCTCCACTTCTATTTTAATTGTAATTGTACATCATTTAATGGGTGGAGACATGTAGATTGTTCATCACCTTGATCTGTTCAGGTTTCACTGATCTAGAGGGTTTATTAAGATTCATTGTCAGGATTTTATACTTATTGTGCTAAGCAGGTATGGATTATGGACAGATGCATTATGGGAGTGGGCAGATGGTAATGTGGAAAAAACTAACTTTCCTGCCCAATGAAGAACAGTTATTCAAAATTCAATTTTACACTGCTTAGCTAAACCTAAACAAATTGATAAATGCTGTATTTACATTATGATTTTATCTGAAATTGTATTTGAGCATTATTCTTTGCTTTTATTATTTTTCTCTCTCTTCCTTTGTGTTTTCTTTCCTCTTAAACATCTCTTAATCCACATGTACATGTGGAGAAGAAGGAACTAAAAGATCCTGTTATTAAACATCTAATTCTGTAAACATTCCTCATAAATGATTGTTTATGTTCACAGGTGCAGCTCCAAAACCATCCATCACAACATGGAATCGTACAGATTACTGGGAAGTTCTGAAGTGTGAGGTTCATGGTGCTTCTCCCAAACCTAATGTAGAGTGGCAGGACAGAGCTGGAAACATCCTCGCTCCTATAAAACCACAGGTCTTTGAAAGAAGCAACGACTGCTACAACGTCATCCTCCAGCTTAATGTGACCAAGACCGACTACTATCGCTGTGTATCCACACAGGAGGAAATCAAACATCAGATTTATACTGAGATCTATGTGCATATCAATGGTGAGCTTCCTCTTGTTCCTGTTTTTATAGTTAAATAATTTTGTGTTCATCCTGAATTCAAAGTAAATTGAAATGAAGAATCTGTGAAAGTTGAAAATGTTTCAGACTGAGTCAGATTTGTTCGGAGACTTGATGAATCTACAGAGAGAAGAGGAAGAATGAGAGGATGAGGAGGAAATACTGCTCACACAGGAATGTATTAAACTTCACACACAGCCCCAGGAACAGATGTAGAAACATCTGGTGTGACCTGGTCCTGAGGACAGACATGAAAACACCACATGAGGCCGATTCAGACTGAAATCATTAGAATCAGTGACGATTCTGTTCCACAGGTGAAAAGAAAAAAGGTTTTGAGATTGAAGAATTAACGTAACACACACGTCACCAGAATATACTGAGACTCTGTGAAGTTCTTCTTCTT
>NW_019476696.1:0-1264 GCF_002814215.2 Seriola lalandi dorsalis | reverse complement strand
AACATGTAGCTGTGGCTCTATGATGTTTCCTCTAATGCTAACCATCTTGATATGCACTTCACCTTCACTAGAGAGAGCAAGAGTTAGCATTAGCACAGCCGCTAACACTGTGTCAGCTACTGTCAGTTACAAGCTAACAAACAACATAACCAATTAACTACGTTACCGTCCGGATACGTCTTCTAGTCGCCGATTTTGATGCACAGCAAACTCCTCAAAAAGTCCTGAGTCTGGTCTGACTGAGGCTCAAACATGTGGCTGAGTCTCTCCTGTCTCCTACGCTAATTACACTGATAGCATTTATATTTCACCTGTCACCAGAAAGCGAGAAGCGAGGGTGGCCGGGGCACAAGACCTGATACAGATTTTTCAATGAGAAAGTAAGCGTAAGTGTGCTAACAGTTTTGGATTTTTTACTCACTTTTTATTTGAGAAAATCATGTTGAACAAAACAAAGTATTTTTACTTAGTTTAAAACATGTTTGGAGAGGAACTTTAATATTAAGTGAAAGTAACATTAGCTGCTAATTCTGTGCAATACAAATTTAAAATTTATAATGGACAGAATTGGACATTTTCAAATTGTTATGAAATTAAATAGTTACAGTTACTTTACCTGCCAGCATTGCCTACAAAAAATTAAGTAGCAAGGTGAAAAGAAAAAAAAAAGATTCTAAAGTGAATGTGATGTGATAAAATTTCAGAGACCTTAATTGATTAATTAATTATTATTTTTTAATAATTAATTAGCTGATAAATTGGCTATTAACTATAATATAGTTAAAATGTAATATTTTCAATAACATCATCAGCTGACTTTGGCCACCACAAATATAAAATTATGGTGATCAACTATCTAATATTAAAATGTATTTACTTATTCGTTTGTGTCGATCTTGCTCCACTGTGGTGATCCACTGAAGTTATGTGAAGGGCTTCGTCAAATGTTGTACTATTGTTTGGTAGCGTGTTACTGTCCTAACTGTGGCAATAATAGGCCCATGAGGAAGAATAACGTCGCATGATCTTTCTGAGGCGACCCTGAGCATATAAGCAGGTGCTGGAACTGAGCCTCGGTCATCTCACCCCAGGCTCTTGTCGTGCAGCGGGCCAGGTTATATCATTGGTCAGAGGGCTGGCATGGTTCTCTATCACAAAGTAGAACACCATCAAACTAATAATCTAAGGACACAATTTTAAATAAATGCAATAAAAAATACAAGAGTATTGTCATTAAATAATTTTACTAGCATGTGCAAATCAA
>NW_019476695.1:0-1264 GCF_002814215.2 Seriola lalandi dorsalis | reverse complement strand
TGGATTTGTGTGGGAGTCCTGGTGATGTGCTCCACCTTACCATCAGGTGAAATATTCGACGAATCAACTCGGGGCTCCAGGTTCCAAGAGGAATTACACTGGGAGGCTCAGGGGTGTCTCTAATCTGTCCTGTTTGATTTGGCAAACAGGACGTTTTACAACTTTCACACTAAAGCATAATAACAACAACGTAACATTTAGTATCACATATTATATAATACTCAATGATAACATTTCCATGCCAGGCATTAAACTCTATTTCAAATACTTTCCAATCTCAAGATCAATATCTAAATCATTGCACCATAATAACAGCATACATCATTGTACACTATAATACTGATTAGACAATACAAAAACATAACCATTAGGACAATAGTAGTAAGCTTTACCTTGATCCAATAACAGGAAAGATTTGATCAATATCAATGTTACATATGGCCCTGCTAATGTTTGCAATGCCCACACCCACACTGAAAATTCAAGTGAGATTAACATACTCTCACGTTTCCTACAGTAAAATATTAACACTGAAATTTAAATATTTACATTTTCAACGTCTGGCTTTAACATTACTGCTTGAGCACAGTCAGCAAATCGATAACTCCGGCCGCACATTTCTCCAACCAACTCGACAGACAGGCCACGCAGCGACTCACACACAAATAACAACATTAGCTCCATGCTGCTAGCTTACCGAGATAGCTGGAAAAGACAAAACCGGACTTCCACACTTCCGGCCGCTTCTACTTTGGTACTCTTTTTTGTTGGTTGGTTAGCTGGTAGGTTTTACTCACTGTTTACTTTTTAATGCTACTCATCAACTTTCTTTTTTCCCCCGTCGCCATTACACGAGCACGTCTCATCTCTGTCTCTCACACAACCTTGGTCGCGCAGGTCATTTGTGATCCACCTGTCATGTTCATCCAGAGGCGGGACTTAACCAACTATGAGTGGACTACTGAGTGGCTGATCATCTCCATATTTGTTCAACTAAGTATTGTATTAATGCATTATCAATATTTTAATCCTTTATTGTCACTGGGTTAAATGTACAAGACTTGAGGAGGGTACCTGAGCAGGTCGGCTACTATGTGAATGAGTCCTTCATGTGGCTGCAGTGGGAACACATTGGGTGGTTTCACCCTCTTTTTAAGGGTATGACTTGTTTTCCAGCTATTGTGTTGAATTGATCAACAGAAAATGGCAACAAGAGCAATTCAGGTTGATTATTCATTTTTGAGGTGCAGACAAACTGAATCAA
>NW_019476694.1:0-1264 GCF_002814215.2 Seriola lalandi dorsalis | reverse complement strand
CCAGCACACAACAGATAAACCCACAGTTACACATGGAGAGCATCAAACTCTGTGACGTGAATGTGCAAACCACTGAGCTATCTTTTCCCTTTAAGTATATCATTTTGCTGCTATGATTTCCAATCTAGTGAAGAGATTCTGACTGTTGGACGGTGGGGATTTTGCAGTGTATGTGGGATGAGCTGGAAAGAGTGTGTGAAGTTTATCCGCAGGGTTTTGAAAATGGCTTGGTCTGCGTAAGAGAGAAAGTCACACATGGCATTGTGGGTAGGGGAACACTGACTCAAAGCAAACAGAGCAGAGGATAGTAGTATTTAGGATTTGGTGCCTAATTACGCTGCATATCGACTACATTCATCATTTACTATATGCAATTCAACACTGCACATATCTTTCAGTTTTGCAGCATGGGCACGCCCACATAAAGTTCTGGCACGGCTCACAATTACATTGCAATCAGCTGTGCTTCATCTGGCAAACCTTTAAATAGTCCTCTGTTCTACATCCTAAATAACGGACCGGCCAAGTGGAGAAAAGTCAGCTGCAGACAGTATAATAGAAGAACTGCCCATCTTGAAAGCAAGAAATATCACAATGTTCTTTGACCCTAAATCCAATTTGTCATGCCTTTTGTTGAAGCAACATGAGGCTCCTTCTTTTTTTTTTCTGAAGATGTGTTACACACACATGCCCCCTGAAGACAGCATGTTCCACTAAGTGGCTATTTTGAGAGACCTTCCCTGTAAATGGGTTATAAAAGAAAGTCATGTGGACTCACAGGGGCAAGTGGTATCTTCTCCGGTTTATTCGGCAGTACAAGGAAACTTTGGCAAATTTTCAACTCTACAATGTGTGTAATCTTATCTCAGTAAACACCCTCCTAAACGGTTGCAGGATATGGTCAAATAATTGTCATGTTTATGGTTATGATGTTTTTCATAGTTATTGCTGTTAGAAAGGGCTAAATATAGCCTTCAGACTTTCTTGTCATCACTTAGGGATATTAAACAAATATAGCCTCTTGGGCACAGAGGAATAGGAAATGTGTTGCTTGTAATATTTAGTTGTTACCGTAATAGCAAGTGACCAGATGAAAAGAAATGGCTGCACGCTTTTACTGAAACAAATCACGGCCAGCACACATTAGAGGAGAGAGAGTGAAATACAACCTCACAGTGCTTTCTAATAGCTATTGATCTCCTTTACTGCTCTCTTTGGAGAACGTTATTAACCTTGTGTGTGTGTGTGTGTGTGTGTGTGTGTG
>NW_019476693.1:0-1265 GCF_002814215.2 Seriola lalandi dorsalis | reverse complement strand
ACACACACACACACACACACACACACACACACACACACACACACACACAAATAAGTATCACTTTGTTCTGCAGATGACCCATCCAGTCCATCACTACAATACAGCATAGGTGAGTAGAATTTTGCTTATGGTGCTCCCCAACTGTGTTAACTATTTTTAACTAAGGTAAAAAAAAATAATACAATGGAGAACTGAGCAGCCTGGTTCACACAGATTACCTAACAAATGATCAGGATTTATCACCTCAGTGAGTAAAATTAAAGTCTGGAAAAAGACACATTTCTACATGCAGTATGTATGTAATGGTAAAACAAGGGTTAAACACTGATTTCAGCCTCTGGTTTCTGTGGTTTTTTTTGGGTAGAAGAAAGAAAGCCCCCTATCTGATCTCAGCCTTCCTGGAATCTGGAGTGACGACAGCGCCACCGGTAATGTTTCCATTCGCATCACAGTCGCTGTCAGATTTATTGTGTGAGCAGAGAGTCATTCTGTTGAGGCAGCTTTCAAGCAGCAATAAAGGCATTTCGTACGTGTTTGGCGGCAGCAGCAGCAGCAGGAGCAAACACTATTTCCTCAGCTCCTGCCTTATCTGTGACATCACTCTTTTTAAAGATACAGCTAGAGTTGCTGGAAGTCATTTTATAGCCCCCCCCCCCAATTTCCTGTGCTACATGACTACTGTCATTTCATTGGCACAGATCCACTGTGGGCGTGTCTCAGGGCCATATACAGTATTGGCAGTCAACGTGAACACTGTAAACACAATTCTATGTACAACTGTGGCCTTGAGGAGTACATGGATCGTACTCATTCACACTCCAGACTGTTGAGCAGGGCTTATCTGCTGAAGACTGGCTGTAGCCAAATTTTGTACTTTTTACACCACCACACTCATTAACAGCATGATCCTCTCAACATGACTGAAGATGTCATTCATTAAAACAGAATACAATAAAATATCATTTTAAAATTGCCATTATTTAGAACATATTCAGTTATTTCCAAAAACAGATTAAAGAAGAGGAAAAATATATGTTTGGAACTATTTTCAACTGTGCATTAATACACATTTTTCTGGACTGAGTGTTTATTTGTGAGTAGGATCAATTCATCGTCTTTTCCTGAGTCTGCGCAGTGTTTGCCGCAGTGTTCAGGGACAGAGTCATTAGGAAAAGGATGCATAAATAAAGAATGTGTTATTCTACAAAATGTGCACTCCCTGTTGTACAACTCTAAGCACTCTCTATGAAAATTAGAGGAGAAGC
>NW_019476692.1:0-1265 GCF_002814215.2 Seriola lalandi dorsalis | reverse complement strand
TTTTAAGATAAATTTAAACCTAAATTCAGATGATCCCATCGGGTTCACTTACTTTCTTTGGCCATGATTAACAGAACCCTGTGTCTGTCTTTTCCACCAGCGTACGGAAAGGAAGGTGTGAAGATGAACTTCGTTGACCGCATCTTTGTGGGCGAGCTGACCAACACAATTATGTGTGAAGAGTGTGAGCATGTAAGTGTGTGTGGGTGAACTATAGCAAAGGATCTGAATAGTGAGAGTTGGCCAGGAACAAATATAAAGCACAGCAGGGTCGACTATTTCACGTTTTTTTTTTTCCCTGACCAACCTTGTATTTAGACAAAAGTTACTACTTATGTGTGTATCTTATGGCCTTAACAGACACCAGATCTCAACCTGATTAAACAACTATGAACAATAATGAACTAGATTTCGGACCAGCATGTTAGGCAGTGCTGTCATTGAAGCTGTTCTGGCAGCATGTGGTGACCCAGCACCTCACTAATATCGGTTTTTCCATTCAATTTTTAAATTTGTCACCTGTCTGTGTAAACATACATAATTTTTTTCCTGCTGCTTTAAATTATTGCTGCTGGAAGCGAAGAAGATTGCCAAACAATTTCCAGCATCACTAGCATTCTCCATCACAGTCATGAATGAGCCGATGATTGTTTACTAGCTGTTACACACAGGAAGCATTTCTCACTACCCACAACAAAAATTTCATAAAATAAGTCAAAGGAAACAACAGAAATCATCAGAGGAAAGAAACAAAAACAAGCACTTCAAGGACCAGCTCAAACACCAACTGTTTGCAGCAGGCATTTACAATAAAATGTGGGAGCTCTGGGTCGTTGACAAAACAAATGCCACAACGCAAACTAAAATATCCTTGAAGGTAGAGAGTACCTGGTGAGGAGCTGGAGTAGAAAAAGCAGAGAAACAGCCGCTTCCCACATCTCCTTTCAGACCTTTTGAAAATGTGAACAACTGCCTAAGGAAGATGATAATTACATATGCAGACACTTATATGTGATTCTTCTTTCAGATCTCCACAGTAAAGGAGGCTTTCATAGATATCTCTTTACCCATCATAGAGGAGAGGGTGAGTTGCTCCAATTGTTCAGTGTAAGAGGATGATGATTGACACTTTGATACAATATGAGTGAGTTAATGATGTAATACTACACTTTACATTTCTTTGCATGCCTCCTTATTATCAGCAGATACAGTTAAGCAGTGGTTGGCTGTATGTTATGTTTTCATAAAATTTTTTTTTTTTTTTT
>NW_019476691.1:0-1265 GCF_002814215.2 Seriola lalandi dorsalis | reverse complement strand
ACCACCCACGCTGACCACCTCTCTGTGACTTCTGTGCAGTATGTAAACTTAGCACTTCCTTCCCTTAAAGAAACACTTGTACAACAACATAATTAGGAAAGGAAATTAGTAGTATATAAATGTAATTTCTGTGAGACAGGGTTACAAGATGAATGTGAAGTTGTTCTAGTGTCTATGAAAAAAATGAGAAAGCTACTGATGAAAATCTAAAAAGCTCTCTTGGCTCTCTTTTAAGACAGTCTGTCCTAAACTTCAGCTCATCATTTTTCTTCTGCGGAGTCACCACAGTGCGAGTTTGGAAACATGGGGTAAAAATACCAGCTGTGCAACATCAGCCAAGCTTTATCCAGCACTGCACTACTCATCTGGGGGAAAAAAGGGAGCAACCTCCAGGGCTGAAAAACAAAAACTGCAGTTCTTCAAATGGTCACTTGAGGCTGGCTCCAAAAGTGAGTCAATCCTCATAGACTCCCATGTTAAAATGCCTGACTTTACAGCAGAAATAATGTTGACAACCTGGTACAAAAAACGGTTTTAGTCTCTATGGCTAATTTCCCCCTTCATAACTGTACAGGGGTGAATTTGTATATCACCCACCCATTTCAATTTTATAAAGGCTTAAAATTATGCATAATCGAGGGTGTGACTGCTTTGAGTAACAGGTCACAGCTCCACACACGCCCATTTCTGGATTAGCCAGGAGTTAAAGTGGTGTCAGGCACTGCCAAGATGATGACGGCAAAGCAGTCCACTCCAAGCTTCAAAATCGTATTTCAGAAACTTGTGGGTGACATAACCGAGGCTACGGCCATCTTTATATACAGACTATGGGGAAAAGTGATGAAAACTCAACCTTGACAAATGTCTAATTATCAAACTTAAAACTGTCTACACCTCTATGCTTTATGCCTATAGCCTTTAGCTTTAGCTGCTAGCATTTACACTGCACAGACAATCACCTGGATCAGTTTGATACTAAAGAAAAAGAAAAAGAATCCGATGATAATGAGCTAAGTTGTAACGATCACCTTTAAAATGGATTTATAAGGGTTTATCTTCGATGGACATTGGAAACAATGCCACCATTGTAAAATGTGAGTTCTGCTGATGGTAGCAGTGTGTGTTTTGATTTGACTTAGTTATTGTGTTATTATGTGGGGGGGTTCAAATATTACTGCAAATAATTCTATCTATCTATCTATCTATCTATCTATCTATCTATCTATCTATCTATCTATCTATCTATCTATCTATCTATCTATCTA
>NW_019476690.1:0-1265 GCF_002814215.2 Seriola lalandi dorsalis | reverse complement strand
TGCTGCTGCTGCTGCTGCTGCTGCTTATTATTATTATTATTATCAAGCTTATCTTCTCAATGTTGGTCTAATCCTTTATTGTGGCACAGTGTGCAGTTACATAACTTGGAACGGCATCAATAAGACAGACGGGGAAAAGTTCTCACACACAGAGGAAGACCATAATAAGTTGGACATGACGTAGGAGCTGTCAGCCTGTAATGTGAACAGGTGCAGTAAGTACAGTTCAAACACACGGGCTTCCTCTTAAGCTGCTTATATGAAGGCGGCAAGTGGAGACCTTTGGTTTTAGGGTGAACAGTGGTGTATTGTGCCCTGAGCCTGGTGAGAGGCTGATTTCTACTCTCTAGCGATGACCTTCTTTCTGGACAAAGTGTTCCCCCCACCATGACTGACTCACAAGGTACGGCCTATTACGCAACCAGTGGGAGGAGAGGGGCTAGAGGAGGGGAGAGGGGTTAGTGATGGATGATCCATTTTTCCAGATAAAAGGTTTTTGCAAAGTGGATGACTTCTGCGTGAGAATTGGACACAACACAAGTCCTGTTTGCTCAAGGTTGGCCACAGGTCAATTATGCTGTAACTGTCACTGGTGAGGAAAGCCATTTGAATGATGTAGAGAAACCGACAGAGAAGCCAAAAGAGGTAGAGACTACCAGGTGAATGAACATCCACATTAATTTAAAGAAAGAGGACCACCACATAAGCAGACTGTTGTTTGATTTGGTGAGTACTTCAGGCCTGCAGAGCAACACCAATCCTCCCTCTTGTATCACTGTGTTTATAGTGCATGTACAGCTGGTAATTATAAGGATATCCCCTTACAGCTTATTTGTGTTTTTCATTTTGAGGATGCAATGTTCCACCCCTATTTGATCTTAAACAAACAAAGGGATAGGCCACAACAAGTGCTCTAGTCTGTTCACAACAGAAAGAGGATAGAGGTCATGGAGAAGCAGTTCCCAGTGTTACTGTATGTAGTGGAGATGCTCTGTTGGCCCCTTGTCAACTTCATTTTGAATTAGAACAACAAAACATTAAAAGGGTAGGGAAAGAATGAATGAATGAATGAATGAAATTTATTCGAACAAACGTGCAAGAATATATACAACCAATAGTAACAAACAGAAAACATAATGCAGGGAAGGTAAATGATAATCCTCAACAAAGAAAAAAGGAAAAGTAGCTTTCTTGCCGACAAGCTCGAAAGGGAGTAGGAAGAAGTAAAAACTTATTTACTCCTACCCCCCAAGCTTAACGTTATT
>NW_019476689.1:0-1265 GCF_002814215.2 Seriola lalandi dorsalis | reverse complement strand
TGGATGTACAACATGTGTCTACATTGTCAAATTTCACTTTACACCTTCACGGCCATACATTTTTATTGTTGTTTATCTAAATGCAACCCTCTGAAAATGTTAATTTTACTTTTATGGTGATGTCATATGAGATAACATTTGAATGATGCTCAACAAGGACCTGGTTTGCGGTGATATAATCATATAATAATGAAATGGGTTTTGTGGTCCTTGATATGGATGTTACTGTCCTTACAAAGTTTCCAGGGAGCATTAAGTGGTCAAAGAAGAGGCTCAAGAGGTGCTCAAAGATGTTCCAGTAGTCTTTGAGGAGTGCTACATGTTATGTAATAAATTGGGCATGTTTTCACTGGGCCTGATGCTTCTCAAACTTAAATAAAATGGCAACAGAAATTTAATGCCCATCAGCCAAACTGAAAATACCATGGGCGCTGCATATGGTCATGTGGACCATGCTGAGTTCCTGATAACCATTTTGAATGAACGAGGTCCGGAAGACCCTAACCTAAATGTTTCAAAACAATGGAAATCTATGAGAATAAGTGTTTTCATTAGAGTATGAGATATGGGTATTGCTAACGCCGCCATAACCGGGACTTACCAGGGAATTGGGACTTCAGAGATATTTTGTTTTTGAGAACAACGCTGATATGTGAGCAAATGTAGGAGGTTTAAGCAGAGTATGACATCATCACCGTTGCTGCAAGGAGGAAGATGAAATGCCTTGATTGGCTGCAGAAAGGTAAAAATGGCTGAGAGGAAGTAGTGAATTCACTAACTCTAAGGAATGCATAAAAGGCCAATAGGAATACAGCATCAAAGTGAGCACCAATATATGGGGAGAACACACCATCTCTGAGTACTTACAACATCCTTTGCAAAAAGGGTGTGATAGAAATGGAAATTGAAACGGGAAAGTAAATCATCTAGTGTGTTGTATGTAACAGGCCATGATGATGAAGTTGTGATTAATGGTCGACCATGTGATGCTTCTAATGAAAGGAATGATATCTTTTGATGAAGAGCACCTTATATTGATGTTAGCACTGAGATGTGTTTGCGTTTCCAATGCTAACTCCAGACATAACATGCTACAGTGATGGGATCAATCTCATACAGTGCAGAAGATGAGTCGAGATGGGAGGAGGGACGCCAGCAGCTTGCAAACTACTGTCCTTGAAACAAGAACTCGAAAACCCACGGATGAGACAGCATCATGGAGAGCTGCAATGAATCAGAGGAATGCACCAGTTCATCATAAAAAA
>NW_019476688.1:0-1265 GCF_002814215.2 Seriola lalandi dorsalis | reverse complement strand
GAGGGGGAGGGGGGGGAGAGAGGGATGAAGGAGGGGACGGAGGGGGGAGAGGAGGAAGACAGATGGTGGAGGCGAAAAGCAAAATCGAGTTGAAGTGGTCGACGCAGAGTCAGAGAGAGAGAGAGACAACTGTGGGAAGAAGGGACGAGATGAGACGAGGAGGAGGAGGGATGGATGAAGGGAGGAGGAGAAAACGAGTGCAACCCCCCAGTTCCCCTCCTCCTAATGAGCGTCACAACTTAACAAACTCATCGCTGTGTTTCAATTCCTGCCTCTTTAGCTCTGTGGGCTCTTCCTCCTCCTCCTCCTCCTCAGCAGCAGCAGAGCCTTGATATGGTAAACAGGAGGAGGCCCAGCGCTCGTCGCCGCCTCGTTTGAAGTCATGTGAGGAGCGGATTATGTAGCAGAGCGCCCAAGTCGAGATCCGCCTTAACCCTCTTACATCTTATTTTATGATTTCATTTCATTTGATAGTTTTATTTTATTTTAAAAAGGGGAGGATTATTCTTGTAGAGGCGAATAACACGGAGCGAGACGCTGACAGGAGGAGGAGGAGGAGGAGGAGAGAGAGAAGAGTAAGAGACGCAGATGGTAGCTGTAAGCTAGCTAGCAACGTGCTCATATAACAGTGCACCTATGTGTTCAGGCCACACCTCCCTCCACAGAGCCACACATTAAGACCACGCCCCTTTCCTCTGTGCTGACCTGAAGACTCTGCAGGTAGCATTCAATGGGAATCAGTGCTAACATTAGCAAGATGCTACGATGACATCACTAATGGTTGATAAGTGATGTTATATAGATTATATATATTACATCTGTTGCCATGGGAAACGCCCACTCAGATACTGGAGGCTGAAGACTTTTCCCACAAATACAAAAAGGATTTTATAAAATTACATCATAGTTTGTACTTCGTTAAAATAATAACAATAAACAAACAAATAATAATAATAAACAAAAACAACAAAAAACAAATAGAGAGAAGGAAGAGGAGGAGAAGTAGGAATAGGAGGGATGTAAAGGAAGAGAGGAAGTCGGGGGAGGAATGGAAGAGGTGAGTGAGGGCAAAGCAAAAGGGCGAGAGACCTTAGACTATAATGGAAAAGAGTTTAGAGAGAGGTGAAAGGAAATCCAACTTGATGCATCCGTCTTTTGTTTCTAAATGAAACTGGATGGTGAGCACATGTGAGGAAAACAAGTAAGCTGCAGAGCAAACACACACACACACACACACACACACACACACACACACACACACACAC
>NW_019476687.1:0-1266 GCF_002814215.2 Seriola lalandi dorsalis | reverse complement strand
GTGTGTGTGTGTGTGTGTGTGTGTGTGTGTGTGAGAAGCAGAGCATGAAATAGCAAGAGCAGGTTAAAGGACGTACGGTGGACTAAGTGGGAAGAGAGCAGCGGAGGTGGAGGATGAAACATGGCAGGATGAAGCTGTGTTTTGCTTCAGCGGCTGTGATCAGGGTGGAAAGTCCATTTGTTTGCTGAGTGCATGTCAATGGAAGCGAGCAAATCCAGACAAGGAGCCCAGTGTGTTTCTGTGCTGACGTGAAAGCACACGCTTTTATCTGTGTCAAGATCTTGTGTTGGTAATGTCAGGGGAGCTTGTCTACACAACGCTCGGGGAGTACAAGCATGAGAAACCTTTGTTCAGCGTCTGGTTGCAACACACCAACATCCGTGAGGCATCATTAGTGTAAGGCTCTGCGCTGAGCCAAGAGGGGCAGGAACGTGGACTTCACACGGAGGCTAAAGGGCACCGTCCCGTGGACATAAGGCAGAGCAAACACAGCCACTGCCTCGGAGGTTCGGCTCAGAGCTTTCCTCAGTTTTTTCCCCCCGTACAAAGCTCTCATCTGCCTGCCTCTGAACAGAAAATATCAAAGAGTCTGCCCGATGATTGTTCAATCTCCCACAGCTTGAAATGAAGTGATACACCAACAGCTTGTTGACACCATCCAGGAGAGCTTTCCCCAGTTTATTTTGATTTCCATCCTGCGCTGCTGCGTTTCAGGAGTCATAAAAGAGCCGCTCAGCTCCATGAAAGCAGAGAGAGAGCGAGCGGTGAATATATATATACAGCAGCCGCAGCCGAAGAAGGAGATCGCCAGAAAGCAACAGCGTTGGGTTTGTTGTTTCCAACTCCCCTAGCACTTAGAGGTTCCCTCCAGCACAGTCTCTCACTGAAATATTAATCGTGTTTGACAGCTGTTTTAGCTATGAAAACAAACACAAGACCGGAGCTCTTTTGGAAAAAGCGTGGAGACATAACGCTCGTGCGTGAACTGGCTCAGATAAGGAGCAACTGTTGTGGACAAAAGGAGAGCGGGCTCGAGACACCACACTGTAGATGCAGCCTCATTAGAAATGTACTGTTGTTTACCAGTGTGAAATTATGCCGAGCTGTGCTGCATCTCGGCTGTCATGTCCTCAGGACCCGCAGCATTGTGGTGCACTGAGTGGAAGAGTTCATAATGTCCATTCAGATCTCAACAGGTCAGAGTCTGAAGTCAAGGCTACTCTTCCAGGTGATTCTCCTCTACCTTAACACTTTAACAACGTCCCT